>NW_010192817.1:0-16423 GCF_000695765.1 Mesitornis unicolor | reverse complement strand
GAGGAAGGAAGGGAGGAAGGAAGGGAGGGAGGAAGGAAGGAAGGAAGGAAGGAAGGAAGGAAGGAAGGAAGGAAGGAAGGAAGGAAGGAAGGAAGGGTGACAAAGTGAGAAAGAAAGAGAGTGAGAAAGAGAGAAAGAGAAAGAGAGTGAGAAAGAGAGAAAGAGAGAAAGAGAGAAAGAGAGAAGAATTAAAAGTTTCTGTAAAAGTAGAAGGGAATAAACCTTCCTCTGTTTCCTTTTGAACAAAGGAAACAGTAGCTTTTGCACCTAAAAAGCCTAGAACTGGGCTGATGGAGAGGTGTGTGTGGAAAAAAGGGTAAAACCAGCTCATGCATCACTTGAATCCATGTCTCTCACTTACACAAGCACTTAATTTCAGTTCAGAAAGTTTTCTCAGAAACCTCACATGTGCCTTCCACAAAAAGGAACACATGAGGAACTGTCACTCTGCCAGTTTTGTTCAAAACTACTCTCAGTGTAGAAGAAATTCTTCAAATCTGTATTGTTTAGCACTTCTCCAAACCTTTCTGAAATATGACTACACCAAGATGTGGACCTGTGCTCTTGTGTTGCAACCAGAGGTACATATTGTGGAGCATCCAACTGGCACAAATCCCTTGCTGCTCTTCACCACAGTGAAGGCTGTTCTCTGTTTTTAAAATTCATGCAGGAGTTTCACAGTGTCACATCCAGCTCTGACAGGTACTGAGTTCCAGAGAGTCCTGTTTGTTGAAAACCAAAGTCACAAGAGGCTGAAATATTCATTCCACCAGTGCTCTATGGGTACCTCTACATGGTCAGAGGGGCTGACTGCAGTGAAACCTTTTCACAGGAAGAACACATTCTTCCTGCATTAATGCTCCTTTAGTTATGTCCTATGCTGAAATCAAACATAGCTGCCAAATCCTACATCCTACTTGTATATACATTTTCCAAAATGGGCTTCAGGTATTGCTGGTAATGTGTTTCTTCTGCAACTGAACCTGTTTCAGTGTTGATAGAGGTAACTGACATCAAGGACCTGATTGTTGCAAATACGGTTTTTAACTTCCATATGACTTTAGTTCATTTTAATGTGTAGAAGAAAAGGGAGCTCTCCAAAACAATCTACTATATGTGATAATATAAACAAATTTCTTCCTTGCTGGCCTGTAACAGATTTAGCCAATTGACATAAGTAAGAATTGCATAAAGAAAGAAATGTAAACCCAGGCATTACACCCATAATCTCGTCGACGCAGGAGCTGAGTAATACTTGTGCTTGTGTATGAGAAACTCACTTTGAAACTGCTTTTTTATGCAGACTGAAACACGAAACTCATTCATTCTCCTTAATAACCTGAAAAGCAGCTTCCATATTTTAATTTTCTAGTGTGAGCTGATCTCTTGTAACCAATGAAACCAACCTCTGATTCTCATTGTGCCTCTTGTAAACTTCCTTCAAGCACCCTTATCTCCCCACCTTCTCTGACTCTGACCCTCATCAGTGTACAAGTCAGTACTGGGCCTGAATTCAGGAGCCCTCATTCCACATAGGTTAAACCAAGTGACACACGAGGCAGCTTCTCTGACAACTGTGACCACATCAAATTTATGCTGGAACATGTGTGGATCAGAGGAGTTTGCTGTTCACATCCACCCTTGTCTTCGTTACCTTGATATATTTATCAAACAAGAAAACTATTAGCTAGATTATGACTATACACTTGTTTTTTCCTCCAGGGAAATTCACTGCAAGTATTACAGTGCAAAAAGAACATTTATATTTCATATACATTGCTGTGACTAGCAACACTTCAAGAGATAACACGCTTTATCCATAGGTACTTCTCCATAGCTCACTGAAATGTGGCTGGCTGGTACAATAGGTATTAAATATTTTTCTTCCTCAGTTTACTCACACAATCTATCACATTTGACATCAGTAAACATGACTACGTTAACCAACCACAACACTTCCCAGTACAGTAGAAGTGCCTGGAAACTGGCAGTGATTTTAATATTAGCTTTGACTGAGATAAATTCTGACACAGCTTCCACCATATATATAATTCTCTAAAGACCCTGATAGACAGAACCCATTTCGTGTCCTCAGAGAACCAAGTGCACCCTGTCATTTTGAAAGATTTGTTAGCCCTGAGTCACCCCAAGCCATCGTGACAAGTCTAGAGTACAAGAAACCCGGAATGAAAGAAAATTGATTTTTTTTAATGGATCGTATGTACTTAGTGACTTTTACTTCAAGAACTGAAAAAGTTCCCTTGTTTGTTTCCACATAAATTATTATTCTCTGACAAAATTACCAAAGGAAATAAACCACCCTTTTTTTGTAGAAAATTGCAGTTAAAAATGGAACAGGTAACTGTGGTCATGTGGCACATAGGTACGAAGAGAACATTTCCTTTTTCTAGACATAAAATTTAAATTGTCAACTTTTGTGGCAGTGGAGAAATCATAAGATTTTTTTTCTAAAGGCATTAATACCTAATTTAAATTCACAGAGATGCAAGAAAATTTTCCATCTGGTCTCACTGATTTGCTGTCCATTCCTCCTATGTCAACTTGCATTTTCAGTTTCATATCTGCCCAGAGCTGCTGCAATTGCCGTTTGATCATCCACATGAACTGTGCACCGGCCATTCCAGTTCTATTGGTTCCAGGTCTTTATGTAACTAATTAATGGTATTTCACTCCTGTCAAATTGCAGATCAGCTTTCATTCAAGGACAGCATCAGTAACATCAAATTGCATTAATGACATTAATCAACTGTTTCTGAAAATCAGCCAAAGAAAATATATCTGTCAGTGTCCTACCAGTCAGTGAGCATATTGAACACTCCATCATCGACTTCCGTGTACTTTGGATAGTCTCCTAGAAAGTATCAGCACCATGTTGAGCTTGATGTGTCAAATATTTTTGTAGCCATCTGAGAAAATCATCATCATGCTAACCGTTTACTGAAAAGGCCTGTTTAGTTACAAATTAAAAAAACCCTGCAAATTCAGCTTTAATAATGAGAAATATAAACAAATGAGCTTATTTAACAGTATTTGGGAGTTCATAATGGAACTGATAACACAGGTACAAAAATAGTTCTTTTCCTCTCCATTTGTAAAATATGGCTGAGATGCATTGCCCTAAAATAGGCAATATGGATAAATTCAACAGTTGGCACTGGTGGCTAACATCAAATCATCAACAGTTTACCTACTGATACTGTTTCTACCACCTAACCAAGCAGTACTAACCAGAACACACCCCTGGTACTTAAATGGCCATATCTGACTTTTCCCTCTGGAGCTGTGGCTCTTCTTGTTTTACCTGCAGTCTGGCTGCCACAATACAGTGGATTACAGAGGAACCACAGAATCACAGAACATTAGGAGTTAGAAGGGACCTGGAAAGATCATCCAGTCCAACCCCCCTGCCAGAGCAGGATCACCTAGACTACGGAAGAAAAGAGGAGAAAGCAATTAACCTTGGTATTTTCCTCCTCTGCTTCCTCCTTCCTCAGTTATGCAGCATTGCAACTAAAAGAACAGAAGACACTATTTGTACTCCTGCACTCAACACTTACCCTTCCTTGTGACTTTCCAAGAGCACAGTTCCCATTCCTACTGCGACAGGGAAGCAGAAGGTCCACAGTGCATCATCCTGGGGAGCCCAGGGTTCAGTGAGAATGACAGCATAGTACTTCGCAAATGCCTTAAGGCTTTTCCTCTACTCTGCTACATCTCTCACAGTTCTTTTCAGGTTGGCTTTGCTTCTCAGTGGCTGTCAGCCACAGCTTGTGCTCTTCATGTAACTAGCTTCGAAAAGTAACTCATCTGGGTGCAACCTCATCCTTTTTTCTCTTCTTCCAAAGTGACTTTTCTTCTTCCCTTCCCAGTATTCCCAGAAGCAGTGATGTTTGCCTTTCTGTCTGCTTTTTTCCAGAATTACCTTTAGCTCTTTTCCGACTAGAAATTCACCATGTTTGACTTACTGTTTCTCAATTAACAGCCCACCTCGATTCAAGTAACATTTATCACCAGTGCAGCTTCGTGCCCACATGCTCATCACTGAATATAAACAAGGAAGCTCTGTACTGTTGCCTAACACCTGGATGACTAAACAAAAGTCATCTGCAAGGAAACAGTGCAGACACTCAGTTCTGGGAAACGGTGTATCACCACATGGAGCACAGAAACTAACAGCTACCCAGAGGAAATCCCAGATGTCCCCTTGGAGAGGGATGTCACCTTCCACCCCTTATCCACTTGCTTCCGAGAACCTGGACAGACCCAACTGCTCTGACTCCTTAGGCTGAGGGTTGCTGCATGTGTCACTGCACAGACAGATCAACACAAGAAATACATTGCTGTCTTCCTACTTCGGCTTTCCTACCATACTCCTGCTCGCTGTTTCAGGATGGATGCAAGGAAAACCATCCCAAATCCCATGCTTATGATGGACAAGTACAGGGATATTCCAAAATAGATGTTTTAACTCTGCACACATGTACTCAGTTACAGATCTCTACCTATCCTGTGCACCACTTAATTAGATCAAATACTACTTAGAGCAAACTATGATAATTTTTTACATTTCTGGCATGAATAGTTTGCCTCACTTTATGAAATAACTTTTTACTAAATAGTATACACACACACACACATTATATTAAAGCATATTCTTTTTTTCCTTTCTTTTTAACAAAACTGTGAGACGTGGAAAACTAAGAGCCACTATCAAATATCTAAGGGCTGCTCAGAAAGTATCTCCTGAAAACATCAACAGACAAAAGCTCCTTCAACAAATCCTATTTCAGAGAAAATGAAAATATGCTAAAGACAAAGAGCCCAGACACAGCAAATACCATTCTGTGTGATTTTAGTTTATGAATAATGAATAAACCAATTAATTTCTCAGAAAATAAAACTCTCTGCTGCAACCCTTACCCATATGTTCTAGCAGTGTGTTTTATTTAATTCCACAGATGTAATTAAATGTGTCATTCATTTGTTCTCCGTTATGGTATTTCAGTTAATCATAAACAGCTTTCAGACTTCATTTGCAAGAGAGCAACTTTGAGCCAAGAATTTGCTAACTTCAGAGCAATAGCTTGAGAGGTCTGCAGAGGCATTTAGCATTCTCCCATCTATTTACAAAGAAATTGAGACTAAACAGCTATACACATACACGTGTGTACGTAAGTACCAATTTGTCATGGCATTAACATAGAATAAGTTGACAGATTCCTTTCCCCCACGAACACTGTGATAGACGATGCCTTCATGGTGCATTCCTCCTATTCTTGGTAGTTTATAATACATTTAATCATGCCTCTGGTTCAGCTATGCTCAGTGGTTTCATTTCATTGGTACAGTCGGAAAACGTGTGCTGCTGGCAGTTATGTAAAGGAGCCTGCTACTGTGAAGGACTGAAATGGAGAAGAGGGGAAGGGCATAAAGAACTCGTGAAGGGAAGTGAAGGACAGCATTTAATTCCTGTGTTTTAATAAACAAGCCCAGAAATGCAGCCTATCGAGGAAAGTCCCTTTCATGTTACAAGTGATGTGGTTTGACTGTGGTGGAATTCAGCTCAGCCATCATCTGCCTGAAAAAGCCCATTTATAAAAGGGGTGGCAATTGCAAAATGAATCCCGGGAAGCATTTTTTTCCAGAGAGGAGGCCATTAACAAGGCTGTACTGCGGAAAGAATGCACTGTGAACAGAATTATCTGTCACAAGATAACTCACTGCAAGGTCAAACGTTGACCTTGCACTGATGAGGCAAAAGAGGCTCTCAGGAGGCAATAGAAGAGGAGTTGTTTGAAAGTGGAACGGGGCCAGATAAGCTTCCTTTAGAAGACTGCAAGCAACTGTCATTGCTTTCTGAAAGGATTAGCTACCAACACAGGACAGTTAGAACCTTTTGGGGTTTTCACCCTGATGTGCCAAAAGTCAGGATTTTCCCGTCTCTCGCCTACAGCACTTTGTCCTCAAGACCTCAGGAAAGCCTGCTCTGAATATTTTCTATTATGAAAAGACCCATCTCCCTTCCAACTCATACCAAGCATAAATCAACTAGAACAATATAAACATGAGGCACCGCAATAATTTAGGGGTCATCCACATGTATTCACAGAGTGCCCAAGATGAACTGGAAAAGGCTACTTCATTAGGCTTTTCATAGACTACTAACCAGAATTTCCAGAGCTTCCTTAATAAGATTATTTGAAGTCTTGCAACGTTACCCAAAGCAACACATGTTCTAGAGTCTCCACGGATGAATGGGTGAAGAGTCTTGTATGGTGGCCTGCCCAAAGGCCTCTGCTGCTACGCAAGTACACCAGCACCCCACATGATGCCCGAGAGTCTATGAACCTGCTAAGAGATGTTCATTTCAGCTCAACATTCAGCCTTCAGCATAAAATAACTCAGTGAGTCACTTAGTTCTGTTTCACTTTCTTGAGACAAAAATCAGTGCCAGGAAACAAAGCAGTATATTTAAACATCTCTGTCAGCTGCTACACATCTGTGTATCTAGCTGCTACCCCATCTATAGCAGGACAGAAAAATTTTTAAACTTTTACTTGGTTCCCACTTATAAAATTAATGATGCATTCGCAATGGTAAAAATCAACTTTAAAATTACTGTCTGTGCCTTTGTTTACAGCTTTCTTCCAATTGGGTAATGAAGGCAGTAATTTCTATTTTTCAAGAGACGTTTGGGGTTGTTGATTAAATATTTACTACTGCTAAAGCCCTACTTCTCCTTAAAATATAGAAGATTTTAAGATACACAAGATCTTCTCCTTTAATCTGTATTTATTTCTGTACTTCTCACACAGTTTGGAGCTTTCTAATTCTCTGGTTTAACCTAATTGCACATTGTAAGTGAAACGCTTAGACAAAACACTGCAACTATTGGCCAGGGAAAAATCCTAAAATTTAGTCTCAGAATCACAGAAAGTAAAACACTGTCTGAAAAAGAATTGAGCAAAAGTTTCCCAGGAAAAAGAGAAAGTGAATACTACTGAAATAAGAACTTCTCCAAGTAGCAAAGATTCAACTAGTTAAACTCAATTATTTCTGTATGGGGGCGAGGGTTTTTCAATATAATTTCATTTTTTAAATGCACTTGCTATGGTCTTCCTTTATATTTTCCCCCACTAAATGTAACGTGGATGTCATTATACACTGTAATTCTGTAATTACAAATTTCAGTGGGGAGATGACATATAATAAGATGTAATTACACTCATTATGTAAATGCAACACTATAAATTAAAACTTACAGAAAAGCAACCAAGAAAAAAATAAAATCACAAGAAAAAAAAATTTAAACAGATCCATGGAGTAATAAACTCAACAGCAACAACAAAAAAACCGAACTGATAAACAAAGCAAAAAACTGTTCACCAATATAAATATCTCTTCCTATCCCCCTTTGAAAATCCATGTTATTTAGCATAAGTTTTTCTTTTACTGTTTAAAAGGCTTGCAAGAATAGGACCAGATCAGGTAATCTACCAGCTCTTCGATAAAAAGTATTTAGAATAGGAATCCCTCCCTTCCCCCCATAGCTGAAGAACCAACACATTTCTCCTTTAGCCCTTCTACTTTAACCTCTTTCACTGCCCTGTGGACTGTCCAGCCAGACTCCAGTCCATGCTATATCCACTTAAGTTCTGGATGACTGTGGAAGCCGATGTAGTTGTCTGGCTTCACAGAGCAGACACTGACAGCTTAAAGCTACTCCCCCCATAACTGGCAGTAATACTTCTGAGTTAAACCATACAAATGTTCCCACAAAATATCTCAGGAGTCACTGCATCATATTCAGATGGAGTTAAGTCAGGCTCAGACATGAGAATCTGGTCTAGAAGTCACTGGAAAGCACTGGCTTTGCATTGCATCTTTTAGTACTCTACCACTGCTATCATAAGCTTGCAAAAGAAATTTGGGGTAGCTCTTTAATGTCTCTTTGGCAACGACTGGAAAGTATACACAGTTTTTGTCTCTTCTTTCATTGCTGAGTTATAATGACAGGGTGAGGTGCAGAACTTGGCACTTAATTAGGCAAGCAAAGGGGGAATAGATTTTCAGGTGTTTCTTGTTTGAAATATGGGGTATCTATCAATTCCTAAACCTATGGCTCTATTCTGTTCCTAACCTACAGGTTTTAAAAGCTGAAAGAATTGGTTTTTAAAAGCTTACCTGCTCACATTTTATGGGGATTTAGCTAACTGTGAAAGTACCATTTGATTTCATGACTGAACGTCTGCAAGGTGAGATGAAGGATTCTTTCCTGCCTGTATCTATAGGAATGCCAAACTCTCTCCAGCTCTCAGCAACCACAGTTGGTCAGATGCTCAGTCTTCATGCAAGTAGTTTCAGTAGCAGCAGGGGCAGCTCACTGTATTCCTGCAAGTGACGGTCTTTTCTGGAGAATTCAGCCTACAATACTTCTGAATTCTCCATAGTTACCATTGGTAGGAGTTTAAGACACCTGCATATTATTACATCCAGTCTCATTTAAATAAACAAAATCTGTATCCCATCAAAAATTAATTATGCAAACATTTTATAACCATCCTTGGGGACTCTGAGGTAGAAGTCAAGGTCTATAAGAAACATTTGCTTCCAAGACCAAAATGTGCGAGTTGTGATATTGTGGCAGCACGTGGGAGGCTGTTGGTAAAGTAGCAGATGCATGTTAAAAATCCAATATGGGCTTGAGGAAAACATTTGTTACTTCCCATAGAATAATTCTTCATATGCTTATAGTCAGAATATCCACAGGGTTCTGCTTTCCAAGGAAATGGGATCCATTTTCATACTACAAGCCCATACTACCCACATTAGGCAAGGAAGAATTTGGAATGGCTCTTGTTCAAGTGTATCCTGATGTCTCTGAAGCCCCACAGACTTTTTACCTTTCAGGACCAAAAATATAAGTAATCACTCATGTCTTCTGTTCTTGTTACATTACACACAAAAAGCAGCTTTACCAGCTCTCCTCACTGTTCAAGCACATTTCCTCAGGTGCTCTTTTGTACAATATATTGCTGAATCTGAGTCTCCGAGAACTGGATTTGCTAAAAAAAAAGGCAATGCATTTGACCCAAGGAAGAATTTATCATTCCTTTTACCCCTGCACAAAGCCCAAAAACAAAACAAAAAAAAAACCAAACAAAATCAAAACAAAACAAAAATCCAAACCAACAGAAAAGCTTTATCCAGGAAAAAAACCAAAACTGTTAGAAGATCAAAACATAAATACATATTCTAGAAGCTTGCTGATATTTAGGCATGGTCTGAACTCAGATTTAACAGAAATAAGAATAGTTGACCACCTAGTCATACCAACAAAAAACCCGTATGAACACTTTTAATTCAAATTAAACCATACTAAAAACCACAACTTGCTCCAGTGTAGCCAGATACGGCTTTTAACATGCCACAACTTTCATCAAACCCATACACATTTTGAATTTTCAAAAGGCTCGGGCAGCAAACGTGTGGCTGTTGACCATTTAAGTGAAAATCACCAAGATCGTTGTGATTCTGTTACGCTGGAGTTGCAAAGGCTGTTAGGTTGCTGAGTAAACGGTTCCCTTGTCCCTCCTACCTGCGCACTTGTTTCCTGTACTTATTCTCAGCTTTATTTCTTCTTTCATGCCAGCACCTACACTTGAATCAGCCCACCCACTTTTCATCTGCCAAGCAATCATCCTTTGCTCCTTAAAACATACAGATACTTGGCAAGGACTCCCAACACTGTTCTCCAAGGGTAATACTCTCCTCCTTCCCTCTTTGAACAGTGAGCCAGTATCACGTATGTATTTACAAATGCTATAGTACAAAGCTTAGAGTAGCAGCTCCAAATGGAATAAAACTATGTCCATGCAAGAATAAATAATAAATGTGAACATGCAGCGTTGCCTAAAGAGTGCCATCATTTTTTCTACCTATATACCTTCTCAGAGAGCCAGTTCTAGCTGGTGATTTGTCATACACATGGAGCATGAAAGAGAGGAGAATAAAATTACATTTGAAAAAGGAAGGAGACTTGGAAGCCAGGACAGATGAGTTGTGCATCTGATGCTGCACTCTACATTGGTATCTGTCATTGTGGAGATCAATTTAGCTTGACATCTGCTTCATAGGACGTGTTCACTTCATCAAAAGATTCTGAGAAGGAAGAGGAAAATCCCCAGACTCTGACTCCTCAGAATTTTTAACCAAGGTAAGGCTCAAAAGCAAAGGGATATATTGGGAGAAGGAAAAGCAGAGAGTTAGTACCAGAGAGAAAAGAGCTTTGCAGCAGCAGGTACCTTCACTACCATGATTTTTGAAAACAGGGGAATGCGAGGTCCTTCTAATCTGAAGGGTAATGGGATCATTCTGCAAAGTCAAAACTCAAACTATTGGTCTTCAGTGGGGCTGTAAGCAGACGATACACCAGACACCCTTCACAAAAAGTGAAGATGAGCATTTGCAGTAAGGCCTTAATTTCAAAATTCAATGACATTTAAAAAAAATGAAAATCATTAACTGTACTGTATTATTAAACTCTAAGAAAACCATTCTGTCTACCATTTCCCTCCAAGTTTTCTTCAAGAAAACAGGATAAAGAAACACAAAGTAGTCGAAAATTTGACAACAAAACACTTTTTTTCCTCTTGATATAAATCAAATTCTTAAACTGCAAAAAAAATATATTGAAATCATGATATAAAATATAGGAAAACCTTGTCCATACAAAGATAGTTCATATGGTGTACTGTTGCAAAAGAAAGAGGAGAAGAAATGAAACAAGCCATTCCAGATGACTGCATTCAGTCAAAAGCATGGCTTTTCCAGTGCTTGTACTGGTTTCTGCACTGATTTTGCACTGCACCATATCTGCAAATTTAAAGTCCTGGTGGCCAGGCGTACCTCCTTAAAGAAGTATCACACAGGAATAGGACTACATGAGCAACAGTTCAGCAACAAGTCTAGAGAGTTTGACAGGTACCAGAGCAATCGATGTTGAGCTCCTGATGATTAGGAATTCATACACCTCCTGTTAAGAACACTGCTGTACAAAACGTGCTACTTCAGTTCACCTTCCAAAAGCCCTCCAGTGAACTCAAGGAGCACAGTCATGGACAGCTCCAAATACTGAAGTTACTTTACACAAGTGCTCATTCTTACAGAGAGTCATTTTTCAAGAGGCCTCTTCTGGATCTCTGAAGTTACTGAAAGCCAGCTCTGCAGCTTGCTTTCCAAGAAAGTCACAGAGAAAGAAACTGGGAAGATCCCATCCACGCAATTACAGGTGATGATAATTCCGTAAGTGCTCCTGACACATACAGGGTATCCTTGATTAAACATCTATGTCCAAAGAAGTGCCTTTAGTATGGCAAATCAGGAACTAGCTCATGGCATGTCCCATTCTTGCTGTACAAGACACTCAGGGCTTTTCTGTCCCCAATCACACTGTTCTGTTTACGTTCATTATTTAAAAGTAATTAAATTCAATAAACCGTGACAGATTAAATAAAAACTAATCAAAGTAAATAAATTACCGGTTTCACACATGTCTATTGTTTTGGGCAACAAAACAAAAGGAACCAGAGGATGAAAGTAGACAAAAGTGAATAAAGTAAGAGGAAAAACCCTTCAGTGGTTGAGACACATTACAACTGACTAAGATTAACTTTTCTGTCTGTTCTGCTGCAAAATTGACTCTGTATCAGCTAACAAGACAATCTAATGAGACCTATCAGGGGACTGCTATAACAAGATTAGGAGAGGGACCAGTAGCAAGGCTATTTCTGTACAATCGAGAAGAGGGTTTGTATTTAATTAACAGCATTTATCTCAACAGTCCATTCCTAAGAAGCAGTCTGATAAAGGCAACCAGTCTCTTGAACCAACTGGTCATTTAACCTCACAAATAGTTTGAAAAGAATAAATCTGGAATAACCCTTTGTTAATTACTGAGAGGATATATTAGGACTAGCATTTTGGTGGCAGTAAACTTAAATTACATTTGATTTAGCTCCTTCCATTTGTCTCTCAAATAATCCTTACCCAGGAAAAAACACACGCACCCAGTTTAAGTTAATGTGTGTGCGTGTACAGCTGAAGTCATGAACACAATGCACCAAAGACTTTAGGGTTCTTCCCGAATCCAAGCCGTAACGATCCCAGCACGTTCATGGTGGAACACAGAAAAGCAGCATCTCCATCTGTACAATGGGTCCAGTGAGGCATGAGGATTAACTGCTAAAGCTGAAAGATAGGTAGGAGCCTGACAGTAATAATTTTCTACTAGTAAGATTAGGAGAATCTTAGGAGAAGTAAATGCCACAGAAGAATTGGTTTTAGTACTGGAATTGAATGTCTTAAGTGTCTGCCTCCCAGACCTGCATTTAAATAATACTTCTAGTAATTCTTCACTGTTTGTTTTCTTATTGCACCCTGAAATACACTGGCACGTTCTTTAGAAGGGACTTCACATGTAAGTACAAAATGAAGAAGCTTGAAATATTCAAAGCAAGCACCTACACACTTCTGAAGAGTCCCTGAACTTGAGCAATTTAAAACAAGCACCATTCTGTACAGCTGACTGATCTAAAAGTAAGAGAGACTATTGTAGTCTAAAAGTAAGAGAGATCATAGTAGTCATCTCTATCTACAAGAACACTAAAAGCACAGTGATGATGATTTTTTAACTCATATTTGTTCAGAACAATTGAACTAGCATGCTTCAGTGTGTACCCTGGGCTCTTTAAGAACCAGAGCAGTCATCACTCCAGCAAAAAAGATCTTGTTCCCACTCCCACCTACCTTGGCAAAAACAACAACCAACGTGCCAGTTACTCCAACAGAAAAGTGCCATATACAAAGTCCTCCTGTCATTTGTCTCTGCTGGGATTTTCAGGTGTATTGTCACTTCCATTGTTCTCTTATTTGTTAATTTACTTAAAGTCATTCTAATTGAGCAGCTAATTGGTATATAAAGCTTTCTGATGGTACTGAAGCCTCTAAGCCTGTTGACTACATAGACAATAAAAAACTCTCGTTGTCTCTAACTTTCACTATAACATTGTTCTCTCGAATGTTAGACTTTTGTAATATGGCTGACAAGCTTGGTGCAAGGCTCATGGCTATTACAGATCTTTTTCAGGCAAGAATTTCCTACAAGATCACTCCCTTAGTTTACTCCACGTCCCTTTCACGGGTTCAGATTCAATTCCTAAGCTGGGGTGTTTCTTTCACAATTGTCACTGCGAGAGGCTGATCAGTAGTAGCAGCATTTTGCATAATCAGTTTAATAATCAGATTCTACCGCACTGTATGAAAACAGCAGAAAATCTCCAGCTCCATAATTCAACTGTCACATATACCTCCCTATCGCACACAATCAGGCTTCAGATGTTCTTAGACTATGCAGTCAATAATTGGTTTTTAGGTGTTTTTTTTCTGAAAGCTTTTATAAATTAAGTGTAAAACTATAGAAGAAGTGGTACAAGCCTTGGTTACAGCAATAGCCGACCTCTCAAGGCAATCACACCTTACAGCCGCCTGAGGCCACACAGACAAAATTCTCCAAGTCTCATTTAGTCAAAGGCATTTTCCCACTTGGGAAAGGGCCTTACTGCAAACACAAACTCAGGACTAACAGCTCATTTCTTATCACCACCATTGGGCTAATCCCTCCACGCAGTTTAGCAGCAGTTAGATGTGGCCATGAGATGCACTGGGGGTGTGAGGAAGCACGAACCAGCTCCCCAGCTGGCAGCTGCTGTTTCCAGCAGGCATTAGCACCATTAGCATTCTGAGCAGATCTTTCCCTGGTACTTTCTTACATGCTATATTGATCAGTGGATGCTTGTACTCACTGAAGACCTGATTTCGCTGCCTTTAATGAATTTAATTCTGTTAGCTCCAGCTAAGTAGCTTCACACCTTTTTATTATATAAAGCCAGTCTTTTGCAGGCTTAATGTTACATAGTTTTGATCACTAACAATGTGTTGTTCCAAAGACTTTTGAGTTCTTTCAGAGGTGTCCCTGCTCGTGGCAGGGAGGCTGGACCAGATGATCTTTAAGGTCCCTTCCAACACGATCCATTCTGTGTTTCTATGACTCCCTCCACTTCCATGTCAGTGAACACTGGAGATGCTACCACATTTTTTTTCTTACTTTATGATCTGGAGAGTCTGCAAACAAGTAAGTAGTCCTGAACAAACTAAGCATTTCATTTAATGGAATCCAGGCTTATGGAGTATGGATTCTAAAAGTTAATTTATTCTATCAAAAAAAAACCACTTTCAATGCGTATCTTCTACAAGGCTTGATTCTAAAAGTTAATTTATTCTATCAAAAAAAACCACTTTCAATGCGCATCTTCTACAAGGCTTGGCACTGTACTGAAGCAGACATGAAAGACATTATTGTAACTGAACCATCAGAAACCAACAAAATACTGCCTGCTTTTCATTACAGCACTTAATATTGACACAGGCAGCCCTGCCCACTTTTTATAACAGTGCTTGATAATTCTTCTGTAATCCAGATTCTCTTCTGTTCAGAAGGACAGTGCTGAAGAAAAGCTATTAGAAACTTAGCAGAAATTAACACTGCATCAGTCACTTAAATGCATCTAATGATTTGGTATCTGTAAAAGCTAAAATAAGCCCTGCAACAATTCATTTTTAGATTATTTCCCAGAAAAAAAATATTGAAAGGAATAAATGTTTTAAACTTTCACAGCAAATATCATGTCAGAAAAATTAAACATATTTTGCATATACATAATGCTTATTTCCAGAACTGCTACACTGCATAAAGCATCCAATTCACAAATGAACAGACAGTAGTTGGCTGCCTTGGAGTTCTACTGCAATCGAAGCCAATACGATGCACGTACACGTAAAAAACAACAAACAGACATGCTGTCATGTTTTAGTATGACTAGATGCATGAATGCATTCAGAGGCTTGGCATCTGATAGTAGTAAAAAAGAAAGAGAAACTCGAATGGTGTAATTCTGAGCAGCTAGAACATACTGCAAGAAAATCACCTGATAAGATATTTATCCTATGCTTTGCAAGAAATGCTTGTTTTCTTCAAATTGTTCACTTCACTGGTCACTAGTTTTGACTGTAGTAGAATTTGTGGCTTTCTACTGATGTGACAATACAGTTTGTGGACCTTTCTGAATGTAAACTAATCTCTTATAACTTATCAGAAAACAAGGAAAAGAAAAATAAAAACTCACTCAAAAGGGAACACCCACCTCCTACCACAGGTTTGGCTGGCCAGGGTTTTACCTGAAACACTCCTCCCACTCCAGCAATAGAAGCAGAGTGAGACTCGCTCCAGGATCAGTAAGTGGCTGTGGTAGAAACATTTCTCACTTCCTTCTGAGAAATCCAGAGAGCATCGCTAGGTTTGTGACTAATAAGAACAGTTTATGAGCCAAATTTTAATTTTCTGGTTTTAAAGACTTCTTCTGTTTCATGACAGGTGATTACAGGTGCTTACAGTCAATATTCTAGACAGTGATGCTAGCAGTAGAAGTAGAATTACTAAAAGAAAACTAAGAACTTCTGTTTTTTTGAAAAAAATACAGGCAGTCTATTAGCAGAACACTCTGCTGAGCAATTACAAAGGTACACAAACGGAAGTGGCAGCGAAATGGGAAAGTCTGTTTATTCAATTATACATTAACTATAACTTCCTTTATTAAAACCAAACAAAAACGAAATGTAAATATTTTGTTTTAAATATTGGAGAAGAAAAAAAGTATCTGTGGCATTGAAACTGTGCAGAAATGTTAATCTGAACTTCACAGGAATCTGGTTCTGTTACAAACTCCCCTGCACTTCTGTACTGAAAGTGACCACCCAGGGAGAGAGAATTCTATTTTCATCGCGCTTTTCCGTATAAGCTTGCAAGATACTAATTCTAATTTTAATTTCATACTATGTTTAAAATTTATTCTAAGAGCATTTATCTATTTTCATAGAATTTTATAAAAGTGGCCATCGTGTTACTTAAAAATAAAATAGAAGCACAAACACAATGAAAATACAGCTATGCAATGCACAGGAACGTCAGCAAAGCAGGGAAGTCTCATCTCACATCACCACCTCCTTCATCAACCATGCAGCAATGCACAGCGTAAAAAAAGAACAGCTGTTTCACAAGTGTGTTTTGCTCTGATTTTCTTAAGTACTTTTACATGTTCATTCCAATTCAAGGATCATACAGTATCAGCATTTTTTCTTAAAGCAGAAGATCTATTCCCATGGATAAATAGTGCACAGGCAAGAAGAGATTAGGCTTTTCACATACAAGCCCTGAATAAGTCATTGGTAGACAGCGTTCACAAGCTTTCAATGTTTATGAGATCACAGAATCACAGAATCACAGAAC
>NW_010192816.1:332-38135 GCF_000695765.1 Mesitornis unicolor | reverse complement strand
GTGATTCTGTGATTCTGTGATTCTGTAATGCCATGCAGCTTTTCTAATCCAAGTCACTGAATCTGTATTTTCCCCTTGTTCTCCTCCCCGCTACCAGACCACTCGTGGCTTCTCTACTGTTTCGTGGCCCTTGCGTTCTGTGCCGGGCTGGTGTTTGCTGCCATCAGCTACGTCATCTATAAATACGTCAAGCAACACAGTGCACAGCCCATGTCTCTGGTAAGTGCTCCTAAACCCGTGCAGTAAATCTTTAATATTCTCAGGACTGTATGCATGCCCCCAAAGAGCATTGCTACTTGAGGGGGATGAATGGGCAGACGGGAGCATTGCCTGGACAGCCACTGCAGTTTCAATCTGGTCGTCCTGGGAGAGGAAATTGGTTACAGGGCGTTGTAAAGTCGGACAGCGAAGATGCCCGCAGGTTTGAAGACCCTTGGTTGTTCTGTTAAAGGAAATAAACTGAATATGGTACCTAGAGGAGAGCAGGGATCTATAGATTTCGAACATATCGATGTTAGAACAGCTCTCAAAACCACAGAAATTTAGACATTTTCTTTCTTCTAAAAATTTCAGAAGTTTTTTAAAGATTTTGGTTTCCAATTTTTAAGCAACCCACTGGCAATTTGATTTACATATTTTAAGATCGCAGAGTTGCCCTGATGCATAATGAGAGACATCTGTAGTGCTCTGAAGGGTCATTCCCAGGAAAAAAACGGAGTTCTCTTATCAACAGGGCAGCTCCCTGGTGGTCATTACTGGCTTTTACTGATATTTGTCCAAGGAAAAGTTTAAAGACTCTAAAGCAAGACTTCACAGCTTCTTGTTATTAATTCATGTTTGTCTATCTCCTTCCCCAGGACTTCAGAGGGATTTCATCGTTCCAGCCTCTTACGCTGACAGTGGAACATATCATAAAGCCCATTAATTTATGCAAACCCTCACTGCTCATCCCTGAAGTGCAGCTACCACAGATCAGCCAACACCTGGACCGAGCACTGGAGCCACCATGGTCTTTCCGTCCACCAGAACCCGTCTATCAGCAGCAGACGGACGTGCCTCCCTTCCAGCTGCCCACGCATCCTCCCTGCCCGGCACGCACAGCTCCTGCTGGTTACGCTCCTCAGACGGCCAAGCAAAGCGCCCCTACTGCCACGTCCAGCAAAACCCTGCCTCTAACCTACGGGGTGTGTGTCAAAGACACGGAGCAGGTTGACAAGAAGGATTTGCAGCCAAATCAAACGTTAAAAGCAGTTTCTCCAGACAGTTTTGCTGCTGGGAAGCTCATAACTCAGATGCTGGGCAAGAGCTGCAGCCACTGGAATTACAAAGAGCAAGTTCCAGACTTGGTGTCGTGGCCCAGCAGTGACACGAGGGAGTCGGTGCTCGCACAGGGGAGCCCTGGGCACACACAGCAGCTGCTGCTGCAGACTGATGGGATGGAAAGCAAAGTGCCTGCATCCCTGTCCCTGTCTTTGCTGGAGCAGGGAGGATGCTACAGACGACAGACAGAACTGCCACTGCTGCTGTCGTCAGTGACAGCTGACACAGACTACGTGCCACAGGACAAACCCCTGTCGTCCCTATCAGCCACTCTCTTTTCCTCAGTCAGCACTGGTAGCAGCTTCCCAGGAGAGAGCAACACCGAGCGGTGGATCTTGCCTGATTCATTCGCACACTCTACAAATAAATTGCAGTTCCCAGAGACTCAGGAAACAGAAATGTTCATATCAGGAAAGCTAAACAGCACAAAACTGAATAATGTTGTGTCCCAAGACTCTGTCTCAGAGTGGGACAACGGCACTGGTCTCACTTCGCTCTTCAAAGATTTGGACTTAAAAGTACTGCTGGATCAGGATGAAAACACAGAATTTTATTAGGATGACTTAGTGATATTATAATCCAGATTATGTCTGCTTGCATGAAATAGTAGCGTACCCTGCAAACAGTGCAATGCAAATAAACACAGCTAATCTTGGATGTACGAACACGGCGCAGAGCTGTCCGACTGCTTCCGCGATTGCTCTGTTGTGGAGATTGGTACCTTTACTTACATAAATACGTCTCGGTGCACTGCAATTCTTTATCTTTGCACTTAAATAATAGGTCTTTATTTCTGGGATATTCTTCAAAATTCCTATGAATCGGTTTACTTTAAAGCTGAGTTAAGAGTCAAGTTCCAATTCTGCATTCAGTTTACTGAAAACTTAGCAAAGTCCACGACAGAAACTGCATTTGCTCTTTACCAATACCAAAGATCCAGGTCAAAGATATAGCCACCCTTTGAAGAAATCCAAGTGCAGAATTCAATATATATTGCTGTTCTACCCTTGGATATATGATCTGTGCAAAGCAATAGGCTGCTTCATGAAATGGACTTTGCCTTCAAAGCAGTCGTGAAGCTGTGGGAATAGCTGCTACTGCAGTGAGTCTGTGAAATTAAATGTGCCCTCTCCTGCTGTGCTCTTTAATGCCTGCAGAAAAGTAAAGCCTTTTCCATCTCCGCAGCAGATTAATGCAGTCCTGGCCCAGTCCTGATGTATTTCTCAGCTGCTGTTCACTTCTTGCTCTGAAATAGTCCCGCATTTTCTTCTTCCCTTGAAATCCCCAGGGATGAAGCAGCGAGGATCACATCCCATGTGGGCAGGAATGGGAGGATTCATAATGATCTCGGTTCAGCGCTCAATCTCATTTCACACTGATCTCAACTCACACTGATCTCAATTCACACTAATCTGCATTCACACTAATCTCAATTTACCCTAATCTCAATTCATCCACTCAATAATCTACAAATAGACAAGGGAGGTGTTGAGCTGCTTCCTCCCACCCTTCCTTAACACTGCCAATGAGGACCATGCTCCATTGCACGATGGAGAGGAGTCTGGGATTGCAGAGCCCTCCTCTGCTCCCATTACCACCTCCAGGGCTGCAATGAACCAAAACCACATAAAATGAGAGCAAAATGCCATTACCACTGCACCTTTACCAAAAGCAAGCTAAATGGTATTTATTCAGGGGATAGGGGAGGTAATTATTTTTCAGTAATAGGAAAGCACAGTTCAGCCTGTTGGTTTCCACTGGTGTGGTAAAAAAAAGGTGAGTGTCTGATGACACCGATTTTTGAGAACTGAAACCATTTACAGGAATAAGCAAGGCTTTGAATGGTATGGGGAAGTACTGACTTGAAGAGCACTGCTGGAGAAAGGCTGACCAGAAGCAAAAATCAGCTGTTCTCCCCATGAGCACATTTAGGTGTTTTCTCAGCCGGGGGAAGCTGAGACTAATGGCAAAGTTCCACTTGTTTTGGGGTGATTTTGCAAATAAACTATAGCCTTATGAAGTGAAGAGGCAAAGGCTTAGCTCCGAACTCCAGCATCAGTAAGAACAGAGTGCTATGGTTGTGTCACGAGAAACCAAGAGGTCAGAAGGTGGTGAAGAGGTGTCAGGGCACGGGGTATGAAAGGGATGAATATGAGCACAGTCTGGGCAGCAACTTGGCTGGACATTTCCACTGTGCAAGCTTAACTTCATACCATTCAGTATCAAAGGTTTTGTGGAATGTGGTTTGAGCTGCGTCCAAACCATCTCATCAAACCCGACACACACAGAAATGCTGCAGTTACAGGAGCTGCAGCAGCCCCAGCTGGGTTGTTTCGGGGGTAATGTTCTGCCCCATCAACTCCCCCCTGCAGAGGCTGATGCCAGTTCCCTTATTCAGAGTTGCCTGTGGGCTTCATATCTTGTGTCAGCAACATTCCCAGTAATGCTGCTCAGGGAATAATCAAATGCCACAATGTCAACATTTTGGCTCATGTTGTGAAACATAACCCCCAGCACAGGGTCAGTATGGGCAGCATTGTGTGGAAGGGAAGGGGCCCTTAGAAGATGCTGCTAAAAAACACATTTCCTATTTGAAAGCCTTTTCAAATCCCTCTGCAGACTCCCTGCCGCAGGGTCTGATCATGTCCAGCCCGTAATGAATGTGTCACCTTGGTGCCCCAGGAGGAGAGATGGGAACTGAGGCGCAGAAAGCCTAGGACCAGATTTTGAGAATGTGTGTAGGTGTCTAAAGATGCAAAGTTGTCCCACAGCTGCGATGCCCACCTCTTCCTCAGACACCCTGAATAACTTAAAATCTCCATGGCCTCTGACTACACTGAAAAGCTGCGTGTGGCAGGAATGATCTTATCAATATATATCAATATATATCTCACAACCCAGCTATTGCCCATCCTCCCTCATCTGCTCTGCCCCAAAAGCAGCCACTGTAACGAACAGGGAAGGCAGTGAAGAGAGCAGCTCTGTAAGCCGCGTGTTTTGGAGGTGGCTGACAGCAATATCCTCAACTTCCTGCTCTGACCATGGCTAAGTCAATATTTATCTTTTAGGCCTTGAGGTACTAAACAGGAGGAGATAAATTCTTGTCTCATGAGTCACTTCTTAAATTTAACAAGAAAACCACCCCTTCTAAAATTATTTCTCTTCTGAAGTGATCGGAACGAGATGTTGACGCTTCTGAGTTTTATTTGTTTATTTTTTATTTTAACCGTGCAAGGGAAGTGCTCATCCATCCCCCATCAACATGCGCTGCCCTTATTGCCTTCCGCTTCATCGCTTTTCATAATCAACTTGATTGCCTTGCTTCAAAACGTATCCCAGCAAACAGCTACAGTAGGATTTCATTATCTCAGTCTCCTTCTGTGTAAGGACATTTTCAGATAAACAGCAGGATTTCAACACTGTTTCAAAGGTCTTCCTGTGCAAACAACAGACTGTTCCTCACTTATCTTGACTTCTCCAGATAGTGGTTTCGATAGCTCTAGACAATCAAACCTAGAATGCCTCGCCGCAGAGGCCATGCCTGTCCCTGGGCAGATGCCGTGCCGATGACAGGTGAGCATTGCAGCTCCAGCTGTCCCAGGGATGCCAGCGCAGCAGGTGGCAGCTGTAACCCTAGAGCCAAGCGTTGCTCTTTGTCTTCTCGGCTAAATCTGGGAGCTGTGACTTGGCCGCCCGCACAGCCCTGCTCGCAGCGTGCCAGGGATCCCTGCACGGGATGAACAGATTGCTGCAGCCCCCTTGTTGTTTGCTCATGATTTGTTTTGGTACTGACAAGGGCCCCGTTTGAAGACTATAAAAAAACCACTCGTGATTTTTTAACATGTCCTTTGAGACAAATCTTACTCAAGGGACAAATTAAAAGCTACAGATTCTGGAGACAGAATGAAGCAGAGTTGAGGGGCAGCTCTGAAAGTATTAGGAATCCTGATAAAACAGGTTTTATATCTTAGCTTTGGCATCACACTGGCCTAGTGGTATTGCTGTCAGTGATGGGCAGGTACGATGCAGCAGAAGCACAGCAGTTGGATCACAGTGTTAAGCAGCAGCCTTACACTTGCTGGTCCAGAGGATTTAAAATGTCCATGTATCTCTGCTTTCTTCCCAGACTGAGATAATGAGACCTGTGAGATATGATCATAAGATATTTCTGTATAAAAAAGGTGTTAGAAGTGGTCAGCATCCATATGAGGAGAGCATAAGTTAAGGCTCTTTTCCTTAAAACATAAACAGAGGGTTGATATGACAAGGATTAATTAAATTATTAATATTAAGCAGAATACATGATAATTACTCATTACTTCCTATAATACAAAATCCAGGAAAGCACTCAAGTGGTCATGCAGTTGCTCAAAACCAATGGAAGAAAAGTGCTCCTTCACTTTGACAGCTCAGCTTACACCAGAACGCACCCAGCCATGCCTGCCCTGCAGTACCTGTTACTGCCCTTAGGAATGTCTGAAACAGCCACCAAAGAGCCTTCACACACAGAGTCCTTGCAGTTCTAGTGCTGCTCCTGCTCAGGTTCAGCCTTGGTTTATCTGCATGGTGAAGCAAACAAAGCTTCTTAAAATGGATTCTACCGATACAGGCAAGGGGACTCAAACTGTGCCAGATGTGATAGTGGAATTCATTTCCACATGGCCTTGTGGAGGCCAGAACCAGAAAGCAGTCAAAAAAGAGGCAGTTTAACAGGGATGGGTCTGCTTGTGACAATACAGCAGTGTCCAGCTCAGGAAGAGAGGCAGGACACTGGGCTGGTCAGACCTCCAGCTTCATCCACTTCTGTGTTCTTACATATCCTCCTTACAACTGGCAGGGGCTCTGAGGAGCCCACTCCTGATGCACTGACTCCTCATCTACTAAAATGTAGCTGGAAAACACCCGACTGGCAAACTGCTATTGCAGCCTCAGAGCTTTCCTGCTTTCAAACCTTCGCTTCTCCTTCTCACACCGCAGAAAATATCTCCCGCTTCTCACGTTGCTGGGAAGGGTTTATCCTGAATGCTGAAAATGCAAGCCTATCTGAAAGAAATGGAAAAAGAGCAGACTCGGATGCCACCACGGGCAGCTGAATATGTAAAGCTCATCCACTTCTGTGGCAGCAAGGCTTCATCTGCCTGTAAGAAGGAAAGTGTAAGAGTCACAGCCAAGCAAAGCATAGGAGCTGCTGTTAGCTCCTGATCTAATTATACCCTGACATAATTTGGCTGGAGTTGCCATTCACTGAAGAGATGCCAAAGTAGCTGATTTCACTCTATTATGCAGCAACGGCAACGTTAACCCAAGGGAAATTCCTGGAGGAGATTAAAACATTCGTAATTCATTTTAGATGCTTTGTGAGCTTCTCTCCTAAACGAGCAGAGGATAACGCAATACTCTGATGCCTGAATTTTGGAGGCACCTGTCTTTCCTGATATCATTTGGCAAAGGCAATAATTTGCCCGATGTGAGAAAGAGTTTGTGATTCGTTGCCATCGCAGTAAACAGCTCCGGCTGCGTAACCCCGGCATGGGTCTCCCCATTGTCATTGCGATGGCATGGTCGGACGCTAAATTTAAGACTCCAGGATGGGCACTGAAACATGGGGAACATTCTTTTGGGGAGAGTCATTCCTAGTGTCGTCCACGGGGGGAAGGAAACGCTCCTTTGTCCTTTCTCTCTGACGAGGACAGGCACCCTCACTGTGGTCTTCACAGGGTGAGTTTGGTTTATCTGTAAATAAACTACTGTTTAGAGCAAGATTTTATAAGCTCCTCATAGCAGCATCAGTTATTTGTATGAGCACGATAACTGCACTTCAGAAATAGGCTGTGCTTCGTGCTGGTGTCTGCTTTAAAGTGTCATTTCTGTTTTTCCAGTGTTGTTCTTATGGAAATGCTGTTTTTCTTCATGTTTTCTCACAAGAATCTATTCTGTTCTGCCAGCCTGTTTAGAAAAAAATACAGACTTGGATGGAAAAGTGTTGGTTTCAGCTTATCAGAACTCTGCATCTTTACAATAAACACCAGGTTATAAAGCACTGAAAAATTTCCAGGGAAAAATAATAAATGTTATAGAGTAAAAATTGACCTGGATTGGTAACTGTTCATGAACGTGGACGTTCTGATGCCCGGTAGTCATTTTGCAGCTTGAAATAGTCCTGAAGAGAGGAGTATCCCGTGAAATTACAATGATATGTTTTCCATAGGAGTCTGTTTTATTTTCTCTTTCTTATACTTGCCAACATCTCTTCGTTTCTTCCAGAGTTAATGTCTGCTGAGGAAGTATTATCATGATCATTCTGTATTTTCATTGGCATTTTGGGATATTTCGCATTTACCACAACTGGGCTTTTCTAAGAACTCTGTTAGCATTAACACGAAATTGTACTATTAGTAAAAGCTGAGGGTTTGTAACTTTTATCGTTTTAAAATTAGAAAGCCGTAAAACTAAAATCCAGGTGCAACATTTGCCAAGGGAAATTTCAATGATGGAACATGAGCTTGGGGAAGATTTACAAGTATGTTTGAACAAATATTATTCAGCGACAATTACATCTCCAAAGCTGTTTTTATAAAGTAACCTAAGCTCTTAGAACTTGAAAATCTGAACGGTTTAAGGATTGTGCTGCGCTTTTCTGAAACAACTGCAGGACAGGATAAGAGAAGGAGGGAAATGCTTTCAAAATTCACTTTTATTTAATGCTCACTCATCAGTCAGTGCTTAAAAGCCTCACGGTGCTTCTGGCCAGAGGAGGGGCTGCAGCAAGAGCCCAGCTCTTCAGCAGCTCCTGCAGGAGATGGACAGGAGCCCGGAGCACCGGTGTTTGGAGCAGAGGGGTCCCTCTGGGAAAGCTGCTCTGGTCACTCGGGGAAAATCCTGCTGTCCACTGAGCACCTCCTTTCAGGATAACATTGAAGGACGTGCTGTTTTCTCTGTGATTTATCAAGCTTTTTCCAAGATCTAAGAAGAAACAATTGAGATGTGCTCGAAGGAGAAAGCATTATCCTCTTCAAGTAGTGAACTGTAATTGTCCTTGGCAGCAGCCTAGAAGGGAATAGAGGCTGAAGAAGTGCTCTGTTAGGGCAATGGCAACTGGAACTGGTTAATTCCACTTGGATTTTCCAACCACCACAAACACCAAGTGGCTGCTGCACAGTGATCTGTGTGTTTGGGTCACAGCCTTGTCCCACCCCTGGCACATCCAGGCAGGGTCAGAACAAGATGTGAACACAACCCAGGTGGCATTTGGCATCACAGCTACCCCTGCAATATAATTTCCAGCCTAAAAATCTGCTTATTTTCTAAACCTTTCCTCTGTATCTCACGATCTGATGTTCCACCCCCTATTTTGTCCCTCTGTTCTCCCTTCTCATGATGCTCCTCATTCGTCTGTGTGCTATATAGGGGGGCTGAGCTAATGGAAGTCCCTGGAAGAATATCCACCAGATTTAGAGCATCAGATCAGACCTAGGGAAACAAATCCACCCACGAAACACTGCCTACCCACTGTTCTGGTACAGCTTCAGCTGCCTTTAAAGACATTAATTTCTTCATTGAAAAGCATCACAAAACAAACCCCTTCCACAGTTTGAATGCCTGAAGGTGGCATTGTATGAACTTTCATTCACGGCCCTTGAATGTCAAGTCAAAGCAAGGACTTCACGATAACTTAAAGAGATTCTGTTAAGGTGTCTTATTTGAAAGCCGCTTTGTGTTTTATTCTGTTCCAGTTCATTTTTAAGTTCCCAGCATGGGGACCCGAACCTTCTTCCACCACAGAGAGGAGGAGCAGAAGGAGGAGAGGCAGCAGAGCTTGCAAATGACCTCCACAACCAGAAAGAAAAGGTTCAAAACCAGGTAAAGCCACAGAGTCAGGGACAGGCCGAGTAAAGCAGGTCTAGACAGGACTTCCTTCTCTCGGTGCTGAGCATGCACACATTTGCTGAATTTCAAGTTTGTGAAATTGCGGAACTTTGTCTGGATTCTTTTCATGTGCGTCTGCCTCTGGAAGTGAGGAAGAAGAGACTTTCAGCCTCTCAGAGTTATCCATAGCAGCCGCCCTTGCCTTGACCTCCGAAATACCACAGTAAGTCAGAAACCATTATAACTCAAATACAACCATTAGATACAAAATCACCTTTGTGTATAAGGTCCCAGGCTCCAACTCATTTTGTTGGAAGCAAAAAGAGCAGGTTCAATCAAGGAGTTCTTCCTTCAAACAGGAAAACACTGGAGCTCAGCTAAAATGCAGGGAACAAAATTATACTTCCTTGGTACCTGTGAGGATGGGTAACATTGCCTTGCTCACAAGCAAGGACTGAAGAGAAACCAGATTTCATAGAAATAAATTGAAAATATGGACTCAGATGAATAAATTAATGGTAACAGATGGGACTGCCCTTCTTTCCTAGAAATTCCTGGCAATGATCCTGCTGTCCATCCTTCTGTGATGGCAAAACAACCTCAGCAGTTACCAGATCCCTCCTCAATTTAATCCTTCTCCCCATTCACTCCCTGGGATTAAAATTGGTAAATTGGTCATACAGTGGGTCCCCTTCTTGTGCCATTGAAGTGTTGTATCTCATGGTAGCACTGCTGGTTCCTATAATCGCCTGACATTCACACCCATTCACACCATCAGCTGCATATGCAAGCTGATGTTTCAGTCCTAAGCGCTTGTTCTGATTTAACCAAAAATATGTGCTATAAAACAACAAAAACCACCAAAACCAACTCAAAAGCATTATGCTAACTTTTGCTGGCTTTTCTCATCCTCTGTTGCAGGGACTACAAGACAAGAAGAGAAGCTGACATCCTGGAGCTAGAACAGAGGGGGCAGAAGAGAATTCGGTTTGGGAATGAGATGGAAAAGTTGGAGAAGGAAGTTATTCGGAACTGCAGGCTGCTGCGAGTGAGGGCTGACCGCAAGGCCCTGCGGAGGAAGGTCAGATCAGACATCTCTATCGGTGGCAGAAATGTCATCAGGATTAACTAGCATTCCCAAGAGGATACTAAACCTAATCAAGTGTTATAACAGCCTCAAAACCATTGAAATAAGGACAAGGCCTTATACTGCTACCACTTCAGCATCATCACACGTCCCCTTGTAAAAGAACTTGTGTAGTTAGAACATAATCCCTTTCTATTGCCTTTATTTATCTATTATTTATCTATCTGTTTATTGTCATAGGCTGTAGAAAAGGCACGTGTGGAGAAGGAATACATTGAGCTGTGTTCGGGGCGAGCGCCCATGTTCTGGATCCCCCTCAGAGTGCACGCGGTCTGGGAGAGGATGGACGTGAAGCTGGCGTGCACGGTCCTGGCTTCCCCACCGCCGCAGGTTACGTGGTACGTAAGTGGGGTAACATCTGTGTGCGTTTCAGGAAGCGACCAGAGGGGTAACATCTGTGTTCTACAAGAAAGAAGGAAGGGAGAGCTTTAGAAATCACAGGAAACACTTTCAATTCTCCAGTTCCACTGTTAGGACCAGTAATGGCATTAAGCATCCAGTGGGACCTGGAGGCGGTGGACAGTCCTACAGGTTTCCTTCTGCGACAGCACTGACATTCATCCAGATGTCCCTGCTTCCCTTGGTGAATCCCTCCCTCCATCCTGCTGGCAGACTCAGGATTTAAGTCTCAGAAACAAGAATCTATTGCCAGTACTAACTCACTGCACACACACACACCGTCAAGGTCTGGTCACCTCGGATACCATGCAAGCCCTAGCACGGAACTGCTCTGGTCACCTCGGATACCATGCAAGCCCTAGTACAGAACTGTTATCACTCCTACAATTTGTAAAACACAAACCAGCTCTTTCATTTACTCAGCTTTGCGTATTTACCAAACCGCAGGAGAGGAAGTGTTATGGGCACTGGGCCTGACTGCAGCATTTACCTTTAATAACAGAGGGATGAAAAGAAATGAAAGATCATGTCAAAAACCAATTCCCAGAGTGTAATTTGATCAATTAGTTCAAGTGATTGACCATTCCTCCCATGGCAGGTTTGAAGTATGCAAACATTTGGATTACTAATGACTCGTAGGCAGCTAACTCTGCCCCTGTCAGAGCTCCCGACATCCTGTGTCCTTCAAGAACAACCTTTGCGAATTATTCAAAGAGCAAAGAGAAAACGAACCTCCCACAGACTCCCAGTGAACGCAGAGAAGCAAGAGGCATCTGCTCGAACGCCCTCTCACAACCTGTAAAGCAGGGAGCAGAAACTGAGGAGGAAGCCTCAAGCCAAGGCTCAGCTGCCCGTGGGCCGTCTGCGAGCAGCCCTAGGGAAGGGGACACGCAGGACCATGGGGGGTCTGGGTCAGCTGCAAGGCTGCTTTGGATTGATGGAGAGATCTGTAAAAGGGAATTGCCTCTGCTCCTCTTTTCTGTTGTGTCTGCCGTGGTTAATTTTAATAGAAAGTGTTCATTTTGCCAGTCACTTTTTCCATGTTGTTTCCTTTGTGTTCAACTAGGTATAAAAACGGAGTCCGTATTGATCCTCGCCTAGCCCCAGCTGGAAAATACAAGATGAAGAACAAGTTTGGGATGCTGACCCTGCACATCAGCAGGTAATGTCCGTGCTCTTGTCCGAGTTGTTTTTTCAGCTGAATAAGACCTGCTCTCCTGAAACCCCCAGTTTGTGCATGCTAAACGAAATGAGAACTCTTCTCAGATCTGACCCTGCTTGACCTTACTGTGTTGTGGCTGAGCTAAACCCTTGCCATTAGGAAGCAATCTCAATAGTTCGTGAAGTTTAAAAAATACTTTAAAAAATTAAAGCCTTACTTAGTTTTGCTCTTTTTAGGCATGGCCAAAGTTTTCTCATTCAGGGTAAGGCCACGCACATTAAGAGCACTTCACAGGCAGGCGTACCAATGTGATTTAGGATGGATCAGTGTAATTAGAATGACATTAATTCAATTCACATGATAAAGATACAGGGGTATCTTCGGTGGGACCAAGTGCTCCACAGGTCTTTTGCTTCATTACTTGAAATGTTTCGCTTTTGTGTGTCAAGAGAAAAAAAATGAGCACTAAGTAGAAGAAATCCTTGGGATCAAAAAGAAAAGCAGCTTCTTGATAAGAAGCAAATATCTACTTCTACCTTCTTAAAGGGGAACCCCTTTGAATTTGTCCTGTGCAGTATCAACAATAACTGAAACCTAAACAGAGGGGAAATGGGGTTTCTTTTCCAGATGCTCCATGGAAGACTCAGCTGAATACAGCGTTGAAGTGAAGAATCAATACGGCGAGGCGTATTCATTCGCTACAGTGCTGGTCAGGAGTAAGTAGAAAATGTTCCTTTCCTTTCAAATATACAAATTCTTTAGATTCTGCAAAATATTTGCAATGCTCTACATTACAAGAACATAACATAAAAGCACTATGGAAAAGTAAACAGAGAAAGAAGGGAGCGCTCTGTTAACAGGAGAGGAGAATTTCTCTCCATTATTAATGAGGGGAAAGCACAACTGGGTACAATAATCCTTAGCTACCACTAACGAACATGCATTTGGCTGAGAGAACGGCTTCTCTTTCTCAGTCACTTTGGGACTCAGGCAAAATCTTTCAGATTACGCATGGACACAGCAGAAATTGCACTAAATTTAGGTACTTCTGGACCGATAAGGAACAGCCTTACAGTCAAATACACAACAGGCTTAGAAAGAGCCTGCTGCACTTCTGAAGAGAAGCAAGAAATTGGTTAACAAGTACTGTGGCTTTCAAGGGGATCTCTCAGTGCAACAGTGCACAGAATTCCCCATTTCTCTCTCCAATCGGTAACTACCAAGAGCAAATACAAGATTTTCTTCTTTGGATCTGTGCTGCTCTTAAAATAACTGGTGTAGACTCCGTAGACACACATTCTGCACAAGCCAAGTCCAGACATATGGTGAAGAAAGTAAACTACCTGTACTTAAAAAGGGAAATTATATCGAGCTTTAAGAAATATGCAGTGCAGTCTCATAGGATCATAGTTTAGCTGTTCACATTTCATATATATATATATGTATATATAAACTTTGCCATAAATAGCTTGAATAGATCCAGAGAACTGTAGACAACTGAACGCTTCAGTGGGACTGACAGAGTCAAGAGAGTAATTCAAGTGGTAACAGATGAGTAAGAAGGGAACTGGTTTGCTTTGGACACCTTACTGGTCATGAAGAGATGGGTTTCTTCAACTGATTGAATTGTGAAGCCAGCTTGAACTAATGTTTCAGATGGAAGGTTCTTATTTGGTTTAGATAATGTATTTACTGTTGGTGTTTAATATACTCTTGGCTCAGTCATGGGTTATCATCCTTATTCTTTGCATGCCCTATTTGGATTACATCCGAATACCATTTAGGGATAATGATGTGTAGAGAAGAATGCGACTCCAGAATTGTAATACAAGTGTATTTTTTATGGTATCCTTCAGATCCTTTAATTAAACAGTGTCAAAATTCAGCGTATCTGGAAATATGCAGCACACTTACCAATTCTAAAGGGACATGTATGGTAGCCGAGAAAGCCTTCACTTGCAAGCCTTCCCAGATTCCTAAATTCTCCCTATCCTAATGCACAAATACAGGAGGAGTTACCAGATGTGCAGTGCCTCTGGTCTCTAAGGGCTCCTCACAGCATGTCCAGAACGCAGGAACTGGGCCTTTGCCATAAAGCAGAAGCAGCTGTCCGCAAAAAAGAATCCATGGCGATAATCACACACTCCTGCCAGTTCCCATCAGCGATTTTAGGATCAGAGCAGGGATGAGGGTAGAATAAGAGCTGTGGTTTAGCACAGAAAACCCTGGATGGGACTGCTCTCTTCACCTCTAAGTGCCTGATTAAACAGCCCTTCATCAGGTCCGATCAGCACTTCAAGCAGCTTGCAAACATTGCTCCTTGTGATTGCGCTGAGAGGCCCGCACTGTTCCTTCTCCCTCGACCCTGCCTAATGCCACCCCCGTAACATGATTCGTTCTTTTGCTATTTGCATTTAACATTCTGAAAATAGAGACTGCACCAAGGCCTTAATCCTGCCTCCACTGGAAACATTCCTCATCCCCCAGGCAGGCAATGGCCCCACGCTGTCTGGGATGCCCTTGATGCCAGGGCAGGGCTGCGGGATCCGTGGTTCCTGCAGCTGAAGTTCCCTTTCCCTAAAGACATCACCGAGGGTCCCACAGGACCTGGGATGAGGCTGTGCAAGGCCTCTTGGGCTTTCTATTTCTTTCCTTTTCAGCTGTTAACACTCAGCCCTCACCTTTTGCTTATGAGTGAGCTCTGCTACTGCCAAGGTTCATTCAGAGCAGTTATCAGTGATCCTATCTTTTCACACTTCTGATTTGCATGATACCATATTGGCAAACTCGTAGCTCTCTGTATGCTTTCATTCAGCATAACTTTCCTGGTGCAGCTTAAAAAGAAGCCAAACTTAAAAGAAAACCTCCTTTAGCTATGAGTAAGTGTGTGCACAGGAGCATTTAAAGCAGCATTGCTTATATTAATACAGACCTATGAACCATTTCTATGTAGACACATCCTCAGTTGTTCGTGAAGGTCATCAGCTATCAAATGAATTAACATCTTAGCATATGATGACACTTTGAAGGTTCACATTAAGAGCTGGTTTGAGGGATAAAACAGAGTTTGCTGAGCATCACCGTATGTTTTTCCGGGGGTAGATACACACTGGCATGAGATTTGCTGAATATATTTTCTTCTTTTCTTACAGAGTATTATGGAAAGGAGTCAGGATTTGATTCAGAAATATACAGAAGTGAGTAAATGTTATCAGTATTTCGTGTATCTTTATAGCCTAAGGCAATATGATTCTTTATTCTGAGCTATGGCTTTTCCTGTTAGCCTGACTGCACGCGAAAAGTGCAAGGCTCAGGTACCACTCTGAATACATGATAACAAATACACTACCAGAAGAAAAGCTCTGGGAGGTCTCTTTATGATGCTGACTTTTACTCTCATTTCACAGGATCCCTTTTGGCGAGAGAGGCAGATTTTGCTTTCCCACTGAAACCCTTATTTTCAAGAGAAAAGGAGCCTTTCACCCTCTCCTGTTACTTCTCTTCTGATTTACTTGAACACCAGCGAGACATTACCTGGTTCAGAGACGGTTTGTATGCAACAGCTAATTTTATAGACATTTACCTATATGATTGTATCATTTGAATTCATAGCTGTGATCCACTGCCCACAGAAGAGAATTTGGGATTCTTAAGCTGCTCTCAGTGTTTCTCAAGCTTCAAATGTTATTATTTAATTCGTATGCTTTCCTCATTTGTAAAAGGATGATAGCACCAAATTGTTGTGGGGGTGATGACATTTCTGCTCATAAGAACAGCTTAAGAGCCTTAAGTTTTACACAGTGGAAGCACCAAGCATTTGAAAAGTGGCTCTCCAGTGAAAAATCCTTCTGGACATTCTGTGTTGTTCTGCTGGCAGTCACAGATGTCAAGTTTAGCCAAGTGCGTGATCTTCTTGTGGTATTAAGTCTTGGAAAGCAGAAGCAATGCAGTAAGAAAGACTGCTGTTGCCATGCCAGAATCAGCTGTGAAAATAGCAGGACCTGGTGAGTTTTAGTGATATGGGGAGATCTGGGTAGCGTTTGTATCTCAGATCTGAAAAATATACACAAATACACCGTATGTGCCATTCCATCTTGGCTTTGAGCACCACTCGGGCAAAAGGTCTGCGTGCTGAGCAGTAATGTGTCCTCAGTTAGAGCTGGCACAGTATTTGGCAGACTGCAGAGCATCCAGTTACCTGCTGTGAACAGCACTTTTTACTCACTAATTCATTTGAATTCACATTTTATTACTCTTTTTCTCTTGGATTGCAAGCTCTGCAGGACAAGGACCATGCATTTTGCTCTGCATTTGTGTAGAGAGGGAACAGAGAGGCGCAGCAACAAAGCAGGATCAGGAGTGTCTTGCAGATCCTTCGTTTGTGGTTTTTTTGGCATGTGGGAATGTGCCTTCCCTGACTCATCCAGTTCAGGCGCAGTTTCTTTCCCCTCCTCACGCTTCACAGGTGAGCTGCTGCAGAGCTCCGAGTGTCGGGAATTAAAGTACCAAGACCAGGAGGCTTCACTGACGGTGTCGTGTGCTTACAAGGAAGATGAGGGGTTCTACACAATCCGTGTCCCCTCACTGGATGGATATAAAGAGCAGACCACTTACGTGTTTGTTAGAGGTAAAAGCAGGATTCTCTCCTACTTAGAACAAAGCTCCTTTCCTAATGCCTTGGCATAAAGGAATTCACAGCATTCGCAAGAAAATGTCTCCCAATGTTGTGCATGGATACAATTATCAAAATGTTATTTTCAGTAGTGGTTTAGGTATTAGAAATCTGACTTGTATTACTGGGATGCAGGCCCTTACATACTTGAAATTAAGCTATTGAATGAAAATTTTGGTGCAGAGAAGAAAAAAACCCACGATCACTTGGCGTTTCTCTAGATGCTGCAGCAGAAACAGCTGGTGCACCTGGATCCCCGCTCAATGTGAAATGCCACGATGTGAATAAAGACTGCTTGAGCCTTTCTTGGGTAGCACCCAGCGATGATGGAGGAAGCCCAGTCCTGGGATATTATATTGAAAGGTCTGGATGTTAATAATCCTGGAGGAAAAAAGCTCATGATCGGGTTGTGGAGAAACCACCAAGGAACTGCATGGGCTGTTTCATTCCAGGTGTGGTGCTGGGGCAGACGACTGGGTCCCGTGCAATGAGAAGCCTGTGAAAACCTGCAGGTACCCCATCCTGGGCCTTGCTGAAGGGCAGACGTACCAGTTCCGAGTAAAAGCCGTCAACAAAGCGGGCATCAGTCATCCTTCAAAACCCAGCGATCCCGTTACAACGTACGACCCCAGCAAGGACAAGAGAGTGACGGGTTTGTACTAAAACCAGGAAAATTTGCTCCTTAAGTACAACGGGAGGCTGCAGGTATAAACGAATGTCCAGATTCCCCCCATTCTCACAAACAGCACTGCAACATGCTGTGCCTCTGCTCAACCCACCTTAGTACTATTCTGAAAGGAAGAATATCAAATTACCAGTTACGACATTTCATTGTACTTGTAATGGAATGTATATAATTACACATATAATGAAATTACACAGTCCTGAGCTCTGTCTTTTCTTGACATGCCCTAATGTCCTATCTTAGTGGATAACATTGTCCTGTTTGACATTCCAGTTATCCCATACGACGAAGGCAGGACGATAGAAATTTCCAAGGATGACCTGGAAGGTAAGTTCAACCTTATACCAAGCTGTTCTCTCAGAGAGAAATGATTCTTCTGTAATAGCATGACTCTGGAGAAAACACGCTTAGGGAGATACATGGGGAAGCATCATTGTAAGCTGCACAAGGATCAGAAACTATCCTGAACAGCACAGCCTTTTATAATTCATCTTGGTTTGCCTCTATGTCCCCAAAGGGTTTAAGTCTCCTCCTTTATCTTGAATAATCTTATAGTGGGAAAACTTAATCCATTGTAAAAGAACTTTTTTCCTGCCATGTCATAACCAAAACGGAGCCTATTCTGACTTCCCCCAGGACACATTAAAATTCCCTTGCCACCCACCAATGTCCATGCAAGTGAGGTCAGAGAAGATTACGTGGCTTTGGCCTGGGACGAACCAGATCCAAGAGGCAGAGAGCCACTGACTTATTATGTGGAAAAGGTAAGACAATAATACCACGTAGAAGAGAGATTGCAGAACACAACAATTCCTTTCTCAGCTGGTCTAGAGCACAGGCAAGGCCGTTCACTGTGTCGATAACTGCAGAATTACAGCCTCAAAAACGGCTTGCTCAGCTCCACAGGAGACTTGAGCTGCGATCCTGACTCATGACACCAACTCAAGTAGTAATGATTAACAAAGAATAAACACTTAAGTTTCACACAGAAGAGCAGCAGAGCTTTAGCAAGAAGACTGCTCCTGCCCTACAGACCCTTAAGTGTGGAAAAGCTGTGAAGAACTGCACAATCATTCACTTTCCTGTTCCAAAGTAATCATTCTGGTGCTTAATTAGCATCTTCTACCTATCTCCCTTCATACGTACTCCTTGCCCATCCACTGTACCATTTCTGCTGCAAAGGGGCCCTCTGTTGCCAAGGAAGAAAAGTTTAGGTCTATCAACAAGAAATACAGCATTTATGCCTTTGGTTTGGTTTTTGGGGGGGGTTTCTTTTTAAAAAAACTACTTTCCTGTAAAGATCAGCTTTGTTATTGCTCAGGAGGGTTTTAAGCTTGAGTTACAACCTCAGTTGTAAATCATCACCTTTTTCATTACAGTCGATTGTAGGCAGCAACTCCTGGCAAATGGTTCATCTGGATACGCCGGTTAATTCCCCAAGATTTGCACTCTTTGATCTCGTTAAAGGAAAATCGTATCGTTTCCGTGTGCGATCCGTGAACAAGTATGGAATCAGTGAGCCGTCCCTGCCCAGCGAGCCCGTCACTGCTGGAGCAAAACTGGGTAATTGCTTCATTAGTATGCACTGCACTAATGGTAGGCAAAAGGAGATGTGCTACAAAAGTAACGTGTGGGATCCCCTGCTCCCCCTTCCCTTTAAACTTCATGGTATATGATTACACAGCAGTTGCTTTGATAGCAGGAAATCTCTCAAAGCCTTAAATCCTTGTTTAATTACTTTGCAGTTGGTCAGTGCAGTGTAAATCTAACCGAGCAATGATGGGGGAATTACATTTAATAAAATACGAAACAGTTGAAGCCAGTGTTTAATCCAAGCATGCTCCAGCCCTGTCTGTGTGAGAGAGGTTACACAGACCAGTAATTCCCAGTTGGAGGAATGGTACGGCGGCTGGCGCAGGCTGTTACTGGGGGCTTCAGACACAACAGCGGCCTTTGCAGGGCCAATTTCTCTTTATTTTCCTCCTGGACTGAGCTGACAGATGCACAGGCTCATGCCCACGTTCCCATTATGCAAAGAGATGAGCACCAACTTTTATTTTTCATATTCTCCCATATTAAAGCTGCCCTAGTGGTCACTCCTACTGACCTCTTCTAATTTATAAATTTTAAAAGCTCCTACTTGTGTTTTCTTTCTTCTTTTAGCTACTCTGCCGCCACCATCCCAGGTTTTAGCTTTCAGAGACACCAAGACATCGGTGGTTTTGCAGTGGGATAAGTTAAAGGATGGTCTGGAGCCTCTCGGTTACTACATTTACTGTCGGGAGACCGGGACAGACGAATGGCAAACTGTCAATAATAAACCCGTGACGTGTAACGAGTGAGTTCAGCTATTGTACAGCATGGAGAGATGAGGAGCCAACCCGGATTCTATTTCGGATTTAAAAAGAGCTCCCTTCACCTCACACACACAGGGACGCACACAACCACCACGTCCTCTTTGAGGATTAAGTATTGCTCAAAGCCCCACATTTCCATCCAAAGCCTTACTGACAGCAAAGTCTGTGTGTGTCTTCACAGGCTCTGCATCTGCAGAAGGTGGATAAACCTTGGGGCACCAGCAGAACCACATTCCAGTTTTTTGCTTGTTTTCTGGTAGAAGAAATTGGTGTCACTCACATATAAGATTTGAAAACATCTCTCGCTGGGGGGGTCACATGTCAAGCAGAAAAAGTCCATGAAAAAGTCCTATTTATTCTGCTGACAGCGCAGTGCGACACCTCTCTGTCTGATCTGCACTTACTGCCTGATTTATCGGTAGGCATTTAATGTGCCACAGCGCACTTTATTTTGTAGTGGCAAATAATGATTTTGTAAGTAACAATCCCTTATTAAAATGTGTGGCTGTCTGTGCAAAAGCCCGTTTACCTGTGCTTTGAACGGCCAAACACAGACACAGTAATTTGCTCTCCTAGATTTACTGTTCCTGGCCTGCAGCCTGGCAAAGAATACGTCTTTTGTGTGAAATCTGTCAGCGAGGCGGGACTGAGCGAAAGCTCCCCAGAAACAGATCCCATCGTCGTGAGGGCAGCTATTGGTAAGTAACGTATACACGCACGTACACACAGAACAGAGGCCCTCAAAAACGTATCTGTCATGCATAGTCATCATAATGTTGAGCAGATAAGCAAAGCAAAGCAACAGGGAGCTGATTTTCTTCTCCCTTGCAGCTTCTGTCATCAATTATTCCTGTCAAGGGTGGCCACAGTTAATGAGCGATGACTTAGCACTGTGTTACATTTTCATATTCATTTGGCACTGGTACAAGTGACCATTTTAAGTGCTCAGTTATGCTGGTATCTTGCAATCAGCACTGTGAATTTCTCCAGGGCAGTTACAAAACCCTACCAACCCCGTATCGAACCCTCCATCTTCCCCATTTTATCGACTTTTCTATCAGACAAACTGCAAAGCAACACTCGAGAAACATCTTGAGACACATCCGTGACTTTTCCTGTGACTTCCAAATAAGAACCCGGCCATTTTCAAATACATTTACACTGCAAAAGTGGTATTAGGGAGCCTTAACACAAACAGAATCACACCTGGCATGAGCACAGCCCAGTTTCTCCCATACCTACCCCTCTTTTACTGACCCACAGCTCCCAGACCTGCACTGAACACCACCGTGTTTTCTCTCCGCAGCTCGTCCATCAGCACCGCACGGGTTTGTTCTGCTCAGCTGTGGGAAGGCTGAGATGACCATTGGCTGGAAACCCCCGAAACGCAAGGGAGGAACCAAGATTCTGGGTTATTTCCTAGACCAGCACGAATCATCTGAACCAGACTGGCATGAAGTCAATATTCAGCCAATTCCTCAGCGTGTTTACACGGTATTCATTCCAGATATCACACTGCCCTTCTTCAAGCACAGTGGGAACCATGGCTATAATGAGGGTTGAGCTGGTTTTCACCCATTCCCTCTAGTCTAGAGCTCTTTCCCACCCTCCCAAGACCACAACCATGCAGGGCCGTACCAATAACCTGTTTGCATCTCTGAACCCCAAGGTCCGCAGCCTCGAGGAGGGTCACCTGTATGAATTTCGTGCCTGTGCAGTGAACATGGCCGGCGTGGGGGAAGTATCCGAACCCAGCGACTTGTTCAAGTGTGAGGAATGGACAATGCCAGAACCAGGTACCTCTCACGTAAAAACAGCCAGAAGAATAATACCAATATACCAGATATCTCCTCACTTCCGTGAGGCCAAGGGACTTCTGAAAACTCTGGGTCTGCATGAGGGTGGCTCCCAATACAGAAAAGCACACAAACTTGTAGGGAAGGTCTGATTCAGATGTAGGGCATTATTCCTGCATTACACAGATACAGCACCCAGGTATTTTTAATAATCTTGGTTCCAGAGAATGAACAGTCTCAATCTAATATCTTCATGTCTTTGTATATTTGTATATCACAGCAAATCAAGTAACATTAAAGCAGCTGGTGCATGTTTTTTCCTAGAACCTACCTCTGCAGTTGATTAGCATAGAAAGCATCTCCTATGGACCCACTATTCACTTGTTATCATTAAACTCTCTGCTTTCTCATCTCAAACCCCAACAAAGTGCACCCGGCTGCGTTTTTTACTGTCACTGTCTGACAGCCCACCCTCCTGTGAGCAGGTCCCCCCTACGACGTGAAGTGCTCTGAGGTGAGAGACTCATCCCTGATGCTGCGCTGGGAAGCGCCGCTGTACACAGGAGCAGGCCCTGTCACAGGGTATTACGTGGACGTGAGTGAAGAGGGCTCAGAGGAATGGAAACAAATCAATCAGCAGCCCATAGCCACCACCCATATGAAGGTCTGTGTATGCTCTTAGCATCCAAGTGTTGCTTCTCAGTCAGTCGTACGTTGATTTCTGCCACTGTTTCCTGCAGGTTTCAGATCTGGAGACAGGGAAATGTTACATTTTCCAAGTGCGAGCACTGAACAAGGCCGGAATTGGGCCCCCTTCGCTCCCCTCAGATCCTGTGGTGGCTGAAACCAAACCCGGTATGAAACTACAAGTGATGAGGTTGTGTGAGTCTGTAAATACTGTGATGGTTCCAGTAAAAAACTGCTTTATGAAACAGCAGCTACATGTTTCGTAGCAAGAAAGAACCTCGGACGAAATAAAGCTTAGGAAACCAAAGTGCCAAGATGAATTTGCTCCAGCTGTACACTCTGGCTTTTCTTTTTTTATTATTTTTTGAGTTAATGTCCAGTAGCTAAGCCCTGATCTGTTCTGGTCCAGAATGTTTTGTGGAATTTGTTTTCTCATTCAGGCACAAACGAAATCGAGCTTGGGGTCGATGAGGAGGGTTTCATTTACATGGCTTTTGAAGCTCCTGAGAAGAACGACTCCTCGGAGTTTATCTGGTCAAAGGACTACGAAGGACCACCAGATCCTGACAGAGTTCAGGTGGAAGAGAAAGGCAATAAGTGAGTATATAATCTTCTCTGAGACCGTTAATTGTGGACTGTCGAATGAAGAACGCATTGCATTCTGTTATAAAATGCATAATTTTTGAGGAAAATACAGATTTCATTACTATTATTATTATTTTTATTTCTAAGATCTAAGCTTATACTGAAAGAGCCGTCAGAAAAGGACCTGGGTGTATATTCAGTGGAGGTCACGGATGTGGATGATGATATCTCTGCCAGCCGCACTTTAACAAAAGAAGGTAAAAACTCATCACTGACAAGAAGAAAAATCTCATGTGCCATAATCTTCTAATATTAGATGTTTAGAGGAAAGTTTCTCATAGAGGAATAGTAAGGGACTGATGTCACTTAATGACAGTGGCATCATTAGAAAGATGTTTCCCATTCCTTGAAGGCTCGGGTTTCTTTCACAGTCCCTAAGAAAAGATTCCCTGCTCCCGGAAGGTCGTTTTTCCATTCCAGCTCAGATTTCACACACAGCCACACTACCACAGCGATCCAAAACTTCTTTAACATGTTTCTTGGATTGACACAACCAACATTTTTATCAGATATAGCTAAGAATTATCATCACAACCTTTTCTAGTCCTTCCCGATACCAAATGTTTCGTACTTATTATCTTCTTGACATAAATAAACCTCACTAATAAACTAAGTCAAATGGATACAGTGACTTTGTGTTGGCCTAGTTGTGCTAATCTAAATGATTTGTTATTCTTTGCATTTCAGACCTGGACAAGCTATTGAAACGCAGCCATGAAATCAGGAACCCACGTAAGTCAAACCAGTAAGAAACCTGTACAGACTGCGAAAGGGGAACCCTGGCATGACCCTGGCAGAGCCAAATCCTGTGGTTTGCCTCTGAATTTCCCTCCGTGGTTCCGTTTCCCAGTGATCAAGCTGATCTCCGGCTGGAACATCGATGTTCTGGAGAAAGGAGAAGTGCGGCTGTGGCTGGAGGTCGAAAAGCTGTCACCAAACGCAGAGCTGCATTTAATCTTCAATGACAAGGAGCTCACCAGCACTCCGGTGCGTTTGGGTTTGGATTGTTTTTAACTCTCACTTCCTTTCCCTCTGCTGAACAGGGAGATGGAGCAAATGGGTACGTTCCCAGTTTTCTAAACTCCCACCACATATTTTGGTGTGTGTTTTTTGGAAGACTCTAGGGCTTGGTTTTCCACTGTGCATAACCAGAAAGCCAAGCTGATTCTCAGGCTGCCCAGTCCCAGTATCGAGCAAGGCTGCAGCACTGGCGCTGTTATTGTGATATCCCTTGGTGCTATGGTTGCAAAACCTTCAGTGCTGACACTCGGAGAACGTCCCCTCCTTACCCAGCTCTCCTGTATCCATCCCATCCCGAGAGGCTGCAGCTGCCAATCTTCCTGCTGCAGAGATTTCTCTTTTATAAGGGGATTTTCTAGCACACCTCAGCCACGTGTCATTCATCTGATGCTACAAATGCCCCTGTGCAGGACAGACAGCTCTGTCTCGGATGAACAAACTCAACCCATTTCAGTGGCTGCTAAAGAAATCCCATCTCTCACAGGGAGTCAGGGTATTTTTCTTCTGCTTTACCAAGCAAAGCTGCAAGCTTCCAGCCTGTCTCTTTGAACCGAATACAGATACATCTCATGAATTCTAAGAGCAGATGAAAGTGATTTATTTCTCAGCTTGGGGCACTGGAAATAACACTGCATTATGTGTTACTGTGCACTCCAGCCTTCTGATACATTTTAAAAGATGTTCATGCCTCTGCCTTGTCTTCCCATAACAAGTTAATATTATAACATTTTAAAAGTATTTGGAATGACAGGACCAGAGGGGAGAACAGTTGCGAATGAAGAACAAAATAAATCATTTGGCTGTCAGTTAAATGCAGCAATGCCAAGATAACACAGAGAAAAGATACAGCAGAGGGATAGGATTAGGCCAAAGAATTTCAGAGCTTTTATTGCAACGTTGGGGTTTTATAAAGCCATGTGTAATAAACTTATTGAAGGCTTTATTATCAAAACTGCCTTTTCGACACCGGAGAACTGACACGGTCATGCAGGATTATGAAGTGTTTGTCGAGCTCTTTGTAACGATAATATTTGCTTAGAGCAAACAAGGCAGTAAGGCATAAGGATGGCATTTGTGTTTAAGCACCTGGCAGGTTTCAGGGTGTACGTAGGAAAGCAGTGCTTACATGATGTCAAGAGGGTGGCAGTGTTACTCACCATTGCCCAAACACGCAGAAGGACCGAAATGTCTGGATGCTGTAGGAGATGCTGTGCTGGGACCTGGCCCTGCAAAAGCCATTCGGTTTCTCATATTTGCTTTGTTTTACACAGACACATAAAATAAACTTTGTCAAAGAAAAAGGTCTCGTGGAACTGATAATCCAGAACTTCTGTGATGATGACAAAGGGACGTACATAGCCCAGCTGCGAGATGGGAAAGCTACAAATCAATTCACCCTAGCGCTTGTGGATGAGTGTAAGTGGAAATTCAGGATCAAATATAGACTGCCATGCTCAGTGGAAAGTTTTCAAGGCACTTAAGGCCCCAGAGTATTTCTGACAGCTATAATGGCACACTGGGAATGGGGAGAGCAAATAGTTCTTCTAGCACGCTATTTGAAGTCCAGGAATCGTGTAAGAAATTATCTGAATTACTCTTCAACATAAATTGAAGCTTTTGGTCTTATAAATAGGGTCCTTCATTATAAAAACGGTCTGCTAAAGCAAAATATCCACCCCTAATGAGAATACTTCTGTATTATTCAGAAATTACTACAGTGTTACACTGAGCAGTAGCGGGGGTTTTGTTGACTTTGCCCCTTGCTGTTCTCACAGGTTTTGCTAAAGTTGCAGAGGAGGCCGATGCGAAACGGAGAGAATGGAAGAAAAAGCAGGGTAAGACGAGCTGAAGGTGAATGACTCCCCAGAACTATTCCAACGTACGGCAAAACCAAAGCAAAGCTATTTCACTGCCTGCTCTAAATACTTTTCTTTACCATCTTTGAAGTGTGTTACTTAAGCTCATTAATACAGTAGGATAAGATTCCTTAAGATAGTCTGTCCTGCTCTTAAAAATCAAAATATTTCAAGTTTTAGCCATGCTAGCCACAATCCTCAGTACAGATCTTCTGCATCAGTGCTGGAACACTGAACATTTTTAATCCTGACAATTTTCCTGTTTCAATGCACACCATGTAATTACGATCCACTCACCCTCCTTGTCGAAAATGGATTCTCTATATAAGTTTTAAAAGAACCATGCACTCCACTCCACTTCCATGTTATTCCCAATCTTATACAAATGAATAAGGAAGTTTATAAAACAGTTTCAGAGAAAAAACACTACAAATAGAAAGGTGATGCCCTACCCAGTCACAAAGAACTGGTTAGGCAGCATCATTAACTACATTTTAGGATCGGATTCCTCAACAAAGATACATTACCATTACAAAAGCAGCAATCATTAGATGCTCTCACTGGTCCCTGTTGCGTGTGCATTCCCTCCAGCCCGCACTGCTGGGATTCACCCCTAGATGGAGGCATTTCTGTAGGATACACTTGAGAGCTGTGCAAACGCATTGCAAAAGACATTTCTTTTCTTTTCTAGGTCCACATTTTATAGAGGATTTGAAATGGAAGGTTACTGAGAACTGTGAAGTACTCCTTACCTGCAAGGTACACACAGCTACGTGATGCAACTGCGCAATCTGAATTCCTTTAGCGTTACATTTGAAATGTGAATTGTAAGGGTTTACTGTTAATTATGAACAGTGCTCATCCAAATGTTTATCTGCAGAGCAATGGAAGTTAAGAGACAGTATATCTCGGTCAGAAATTTTAATACAAAGGGAGTTTCTAATATTCTGCAGCAATCCTCTAATGCAAGTGATGGTTCATATTAGGAGGACACCTAGGCATTCAGAAATAAAATGCATTTGGGACCCTGACTTCTAAATGTTGACTTCAAACAGGCGACAAACCTGAGGAAGGACACCAGCTTCGAGTGGTTCTTCAATAAGAAATCCCGAGCAGGCGGCGCGTTTGATCCGCAGACCGGGATAGGAACGCTGCGTATCCAAAAGGTGAAAACATAAAGCAACTTAAAGGCTTTGGTGATCACGTGAAAATGCAAATAATATGGATTGATCTCATTGACATTCACTGTGCGTTCTGGGTAGTGCCCACAAAATAGAAGGAATTGGACAAATGCTGAGAAAAGCACAAAAGAAACCATTTGTCATTATAGTTGCATAGATCTGAATTAGAAATAAGATGCATTTCACAGCGAGTGGCTGTTAAATGTTTAACATGTCCTGAGCAGCTAAAAGGACAAGTGTGGGCTTTTCAGGTGGTGTGATCAGGACCGGTTGTCTATTCTGGAGCTGAGCTTTAGTAACAAAAAGAATAAATTACTGAGCTCATGTCAGCAAAAACTGAAGGAAATGTTATGGCTTGACCTATAGAGAAGGCCCTAACTGTGTAACACCACCAAGGGCACCCAGTGCTCCAGGGTGACTGAGGGCAAAAGCTGAGATACTGACTCCTCACAGCTGAAAACATCAGTTCATGATGAACCAGGGCACTCTCAAACCTTTCAAAGGAGATTCTGGGGCAAATTGCCCTTTTTTGCCCTCATTTTTGGTCAGGTCAGCCAAGTCCATTGGAAGGGAAGAAAATCTCAGCTTTCTCCCTTTTCCAAAGGAAAATATTTCAATATGTGAAAATTCTCTTGTGGATCAGAGTGTGTGTGTGTTTGATTTGGGTTTTTTTAAATAAATATTACATATGTACATACGTATTTGCTAGATAACCAAAGCAGATGAGGGCCAATACAGAGCACTTGTTTCAGATGATCGAGGAGAGGACTACACCCAACTTGATCTGACTAAAGGAGGTAAGAGAACCTTGTGTCAGGCAATAATACACACTCACACCCCTATTTAAAAACAAAATTCATAAGGTTCTACCACACTGTTAGTTACAACAGTACCTTCACTTCAGCTCTGCATCAATCAGAAGGTTCTGCTTCCCAAGATGAAACCCTACCCTGACATCTGGAACGTTTCATTCAAACCCAATACGAAAATCTGCTTTCTGTGAGGCAGTCTGTTGCACACATTGAGTGCTAAGGAAGAGAGAAGCATCTAAATTTAGTAAGAAATGCCCAACATCTAAAAATAAATGAGTCAGTGGCAAAAACTCCATTTCCAGTAAGATCTGCAACAGAAAAACCAGATAACTACCCAACAGGATACATCCTAAACTTGATGAAATTAAGTTTGTAGATCAGATGTGATTTGTTAAATATTGTATTTATAGACATCTAAACCTTTATGTCTTTGCAGCCTTTGAAGACCTTCTCAAGGAGCTGTGCAGGATCAGTGGTGCGTCATTTCTCACCAGCTGATATTGTAGTAATAGAAGGGGAGAAAGGTGGGTGCCATGCTCAGAGTAAACTGCTCAGGAGCTGTCCCAGGGTGTGGATCCAGCACAATCCCACCCATTTGCTGTTCCTCTAGAAACACCGACAAACCATCAAGAAGGGTGGTCAGTAAATAAACCCAGGGCCATAAAGCCCTCTGCACTTACAAATTAATTCTGTGACATTTCCATGCCAGCAGCCTGCTCCTCGTCACATCGCCTGTAATGTGACTTTGGGCAAGTAGGACTATTTCTGTCTGTGAGGTGTATGTTCCAGACCCAGGTCTCTAGAAGAGATAGTGACATTTTTCTACCGGCTGCTAAAAGATCCAGGGTCTTCAAGAGGCAGGACAGCATCCAGCTTTCAGCTAGCCACACTCTCCAGAGAGAAATGTTAATAAGTCACTTGGGATTTTGTTTGTGTAGCATGTAAAATTGTGCATTCTTGAATGGCCTCCTCAATTTAAACCTTTCATTTACACCATTAGCTCTTTCTGCTACACCTCTGAAAATTCAGCCTACTGAAGAAGGCATCAGAATCTACACAGACGTGAAGTACTACACAGACTACATGAAAACAACGTGGTATCACAAGTGAGTCCCCAGCAGAGATTTGCAAGGGTTCTGGGGCACGGCTGCTTGTAACTGTTTATCGTCAAAATGAAACGCGCTGGGCCTGAGCCCGTAGCTTTTTAAGGGAATCTAACGGTAGAGTTGTCTGAGTAAGGGCTGAGAAACACAACGTGCTCTGCATCCTGGAGCATGCCTGGGAATTCCCAAATGAGCACGCATGTGATTTTTACCTTAGCACTGCAGAAATATTTTTAAGTTAACAATTTTACTAGAAGAATAATGATGCATTTAAGGTACTGCTCAGTTACAGCCACCTTGGTCGCAGACAGGAAAAGAAGTTGTTGGTTTTTTCAAATTCTTTATTTTTACTACTTTGCACTTCCCTAAACCACCCCGCTCTCCCACTCTGAATAACAAATATTCCCAAACATGATAACATTCTTTCCAAACACTACCTAATTTAGCCTCATAATGTCTTCACAAAACAGAGAAATGTTGTTTTACTAGATACCACCCACACACGTAGATAAGGAGGCCAATTTTTAATAACGTTTAAGGGCTAAACACCTACAAATATTCAACAGCGAAATCCTATTTAATCTCCTAAATAGGAACTAAGAGGTCTTTTGTAGGGTTTGCAGAGCCTTGGCAAACTGCCTAAAAGCACAGCCAGAGGCCACAGGAGGTTTTCAAAAGTGACTGAGTACAAAACCGTTGTTCATCAAATGAACAGTGAGGTCTTGACTCCCACTCGTTCATTCTAACCAGGATAGGGCTAAAAAAAGTTAGCGCTCTATTTTATAAAGCTCTGCTAAATACCACTGAAATGATATCATTGGTTTACTTAGGGAGAAACAACTGGAAAGCCGTGACAGGCTGAAAGCTGGGAGCACAATGAATCAGATCTGGCTTCACATACTGAACCCAACGGATGCAGATAAGGGAAAATACACCCTGGAGTTATTTGATGGGAACAGCTCTCGCAAACTGTCAACCGACTTGTCTGGACAAGGTAGGCTGAGTCAAACAGCACCGACACAGCCGTGAGCCAAACCTCAGCCGCTTTCCAAGATTCCTTCAAATCACGGGCTGTGATTCCTCTCTCCACTATTTGAGCTGGAGCCGCTGTACCATGACAGCACGCTAAAAAAATTGGGTTACGAGAGACAGCAGAGTGCCCATAGAAATAGGAGGAAATGCAGGGAGCGGAGAAGCACGCAGCAGAAAGGATTGAAGGCTGGAGGGAGCCTTCTGCCACAGCTGGGGAAAGGACGAGTGGGAGGGCAGCTGCTCCTGGGATGTGTCAACTCCTCCACAGACCAACAGAGCTTACAGGGGGCGTCTTGGGAAAGAGAAAGTGGCTTCAGGTTTACAAAGACTTTCCCAAACTGTTCAAAATTGGGTTTTTTTTTGCTTCTCTAGTGGGAGTACTAGATCCCACTTATTTCAGTAGTATTTAAATAGATTCATATTTCCTTAAGGCAGATGTAGGTACTGTCTAGGTGATAATTATAGATATCTATGTGCACAAATACCTGTAATTCCAGCATCAATGCATTACCTTAAATCTACTAAGCTAAATGAAATACATGGCAACTTTCCCTAAAACCTCTTCATTCCTTGCAGCCTTTGAAGATGCCCTGGCTGAGCACAGGAGGCTGAAGTAAGTTCCTGCCTAAGTATTTCCACAGCTAAATCTATTTTGAGAGTAATTTTCTGTATTGAGAATACAATGCCTAATAAATAAAACCCCGGTAATTTCTTCTCTCCCATGTTCAGGGAAGCAGCAATAGCAGAAAAATGTAAGTAAATTAGATTCCTTCTTTCTGCGAAACAAAGCCAAGCGGCACACTGATAAATAAAACTAAAAGGTCCTATTTGTTCATTCCCAGGTCGCGCCAGGGTTGTTCAAGGTCTGCCAGATGTTGCCACCATCATGGAGGACAAGGTAATATTGAGTAACTCTTCGTACACTTGGCCCTTGGACAGACATAGAGGAACTGACGGGGAGAAAATCACTTGTTTTCCCCTCCTGTGTTCCCGGGAACTTTTCTGAGCTCCCCCAGTTGCCGAAGGTGTGAAGTGGTACCCTCCACAGTACGTGTATCAGCCCCCATATTCTTGATGGTGCTTCCAAACATGCCCATCTTTCTGCACACAGAGGTGCTCTTTGTGACCCAGAACCTCTTTCTTGCAGGTTTCGGGTGTTATTGCCTCCTAGATCTGTTTCACAGCCAGATCCTTTCTGTCATCTTCCCATTTCATAGGATAAGACTGAGGCCTTTAAGTGCTGAACCTGATTTTCCCATCACATCAACTTGCTGCTTACATTTCAGAGCCACATTCCCCAGTCACATTCCCCAGTCACATTCCCCTTTACTGGTACATGGGCAGAATAAAACTCCTGTAAAGTAATTGCACATTCACCATGTGCCCATTTAAGCGTCACTTTACAGTGCAAGAAAGCTATCAAAAGTCAGTAGCACAAATACGAGTCAGGCCCAGTGAATTCAGTCAGGTTAATCCTGATTATACTGGAGAATAATTCAGGAAAAGGAGTGGACAGTCCTAGAATTTCACCTATTTGAAAATCTAAGAGAATTTATTTTTCTTGTTTTCTCAGCAACTGAATTTCCTCACTCATTTATATCTTTATATCTTCATAATCTATTTCTGCTACCTGTTTTACAACAGACCCTGTGTTTAACTTGCTGTGTGTCTGGAGAACCTTACCCAGAAATCACTTGGTTCAAAAATGAGAAGGTTATCGTCTTTAAAGACCGTTACAAGATGGATGTGAAGGGGTCAGTTGTCACAATTACCATAGAGAAAGTCTGCAATGAAGACACGGGAAAATACAGCATCTATGTCAAGAATAAGTACGGTTCTGAAACAGGGCAGGTCACCATCAGTGTCTACAAGCACGGAGAGATACCAATAGGAATGGATGACGAGCAAGTCCCAGTGGGGATTACAATGAAAAAACCTAAATAAATTAGTCATACGTCTCACTGAATTGAAAAGGAATTTAACTCCTTTGGATTCCTTTCAGTGCCTCTGCTCCAAAATTCAGGCTCATGGCTCTGTTTTTATTTCAGCAGTATTTCAGTATTTTTATTCTGGTAGTTGCTAGAAAACATTTCTCGGGTGTGTGTGTGGACACGTGCGTACATGTGGATGTTCAGCTTACAGAGAAACTCTTTCCTCGTAAATCTGGGATAAATACCAGAGGATTCACATATGAGAACCAGGCTTTCAGTAGAGTTTTTTGTATTAAATCACTATATGTTACTTATTATCTTGTAGCTGACAAATGCTTGTGTGTATTATTAAACTTATACCCACGGTGACACCTCAGCACTGTTATCAAGTACGTCCATCGTGAAATCAACTGACCCGTGTGTGTATGGGAAGTCAAGAATTTTCCTAAATACTGAGCTGAATCAGGGCCCTGAAGTCTGCACCGTTACAAATCTAAGCTGTGTGGGAGGAAAACAAGGCAGTGACATTTTCAAGGCTTGGTTCTTTACAGAGGAACACGTTCAGGTTCTGTATCTACTGGCACACAGTAATACATAAATACGGCCTTATTCATTATCAGTACCTCATCCTTGCTACTCCAGTATTATCAGATGTAAATGTCATTACAGGATCAGCTCTTTGTGCATGAATTTGCTTTAAAATTACATACTGAAAAAGAAGTTGTGAATTTGTAAGAAAAAAGATCAGTATTGGTTTCCTATTTAAATAGAAGAATGATTTAGCGGTATGGAGTAATAAAAGTTAACTCAGAAAGGTCACCTACCCCTGGGATACAGCCTCTGTTTGAATTAAGCAATATAATTGCAAGACACATAATCTAATGAGTGCCTTCCAAAATCAACAGCCATGCTTGCACAGACAGCAAGGAATATCACTCAATGGTTATAATGAGTAAGGAATTCTTGGTGCAATTGGTGAGAAGAAAAATAATACATCCTGTTTATTTCTTTCATTTCAGTCTCCAAGCAATGATCCACGTCTTATTGTACCTTTAATCTTCTATGTATGCAGTGATTATTAAAAATATAATAATAATAAACAATTTAATACAGCTGTAGATGCACATTACTGACATCTACTGGGTGAAGTCATCACTGACGGTCCCACTCCAATCGGTTTCCCTGTCCTCAAGCAACTGGAGACCCACAATTTTGGAAGTAGCAGCTGTGGATTGTAATCCCACCATTTAAGGTCCATAGCAGAGAGTATTGTGATAATTAGGAAGTTCCTGCTGTAAGTCACTAATTACCTTGCCTCTATTGTAACTTGTGCCATTTTATCTGAAGAATTCTAACCAAAACACAGAAAATGTATTCAGCACAGAAGTTGTGAGCAAAAAGAAAACAAATTAATCCATACAACACTTTACAGCAATTATGAATAATTACATGAGTTCAGTAACCCACAATAAACATAACATCCCAAACCAGCTGGTCAAGGTAAGACTTTCTACAAAGCAGAATGAACTAGAGGTTATGATCACTAAGAACAAATAAATGATTAATAATTGTTACCTCATGGTTAATAATTAGCCAGTCATCTCACAATTTGGGCTGGCCTTTCCCTTTCCATAAATAGCATCTGAATGACCAGGAGAGCCCTCGCTCTCCTGCCAGCATCACTGCCCTAACCCGCATTATAACACCTGCAATGGCATTCAATGGGACCTGGCAGGTCTACGCTCAGGAGAACTACGAAGAGTTTCTGAAAGCTCTTGGTAAGTGTCTAGTTCTTTTTGAAATAATCTGCTGGGATTGCAACACACATTTTGCACAACATCTTTTATTACTGTATTCCTAATTTTGTTTGTATGACAAACTACCCACTGCCAGGTAAGTCTGTTATGTCTAATTTGGAAATGAAAAGGAGCTGGAAATTGTACAAATCAACATAGAAAGGTTACAGACAACCCCCAGATCCCTACGTTAACGTTAGATGAGGCCCTCATGCAAGAAGAGGTATATCAGAAATCAACTTGTTTTGATTAACACATAGGTTTATAAATACATTTAACTAGAAACAAGTTGTCAATGACGTATACAGATTCCCAATGTGCTATTAGTAATGCAGGCATTTTCTGCAGCCCTAGTGATTAGCATACACGATAGCTGTTAGTAATCTGTGAGGAATAGACTTGTTAGTTATGACTTGGTAGGTGTCTACATCAATAAAAATGCACTTACCCTCTTGGCAATCTTGACAAAACATTCACATTGGGGTTCTGAAGAGTATGTAAGAGAGAATTCGGTAGCATAAAATTCAGTTACAGTTGAAAAGCCTAGTCAGACAGTATGGTGCTTGAACCAATCCCTCAAATCAAATCACACCAGGGACACCCTGAGAAGGCAATTTGGGGTTACTTGCACTGTTCCAGCTCTGACCAGATAGATAACCCCCACCTCCAATCTCTCTGGGAAAAGGTGAGGGAAACAAAATAAAACACACATGGTTTTCATCATGGAGAAGTGTCATCACATGGCAAGCCATTACTGAAAGAAACAATACACATTCTGACACAAGACTAACAAATAGAATATCAACATCTATAGAGACTAGATGGAATGGAACAACATGCCTATAGAGAAGTGAGGAATCCAAAACAGGATTTGTCTTTTAACCTGGGCATCACTTTCTATTATTGGTTTGTACCTTTTGCACCTTTATCAGAGGAAATGATTTGCTATTTTCTACCAACACGCTACTTCATAACAGAAATGCCTTCTTTACAGCATTGTCAGATGAGATTATCGCAGCAGCCAGAGATATTAAGCCTATTGTTGAAATACAACAAAAAGGAAATGACTTTGTTGTGACATCAAAAACACCCAAGCAATCTGTAACAAACTCATTTACGCTTGGAAAAGAGGCTGACATTACCACTATGGATGGCAGAAAGCTAAAGGTAATGCACTTCACGAACGGGCTTTGATCTCTTTATTCATCTTTATACTTCAGTTTCTGTGTATGAGTGAAACTTGTTTGTACCATTTCCATTAGCACACATTTCTATCAATTCAACAAACAGAAGGGTTTCTTCTATAACTCTTATTAAAATGCTGTGGTCTCCAGTTAAATTTAGCAGATGTGATCATGAAACACTGGTATCATTTACTTCCTATTTCTGCCCTCCTCTATTTATTCTCACTGAATTCCAAAATCTAAAACTTTTAAATTTTTAAATCTGCTCCAACAGTGTACTGTGAACATGGTGAATGGGAAGCTTGTGTGCAAATCAGATAAATTCTCTCATGAGCAAGAAATTAAAGGAAGTGAAATGGTGGAGGTAAGTGTTAGACAATACAATAATGGCACATTAAGAAAAACGCTGAAGGAAAAAATTGTTCTCTGTTGATTAGCTCTCAGTGTGGGCTCAATAACTTAAACAAATCCTGGTCCCAAAATTATGACATTACTTGCAGAATGCCTTCCAGGTGCTTCAACCTGCAGATACAGAATTGTAGTATTTCAAACTAACCACAGTGAGTGGAAAATACTGTTAGTATCCTTTATTATTCCTGTTTCTTATTAAAATCAACTGCCTTAGATTACTCTCCTTTAAACATTGCTCATAAACTTAATGCATCCTGCTCCACAAATCTTTTTTATTCATTACTACCCTGGGGCCAATTCTAGGCACTGAAGTGTGAAGGGCTTTAGCTGCTGAGCATGTTGCAGAAAGGCTCTTTATAAATTCCTCTGGATTACTACAGCAGTGTCTCCACCCTTAGCTTTATCCACAGCATTAGCTCCGAAAAGAAAGTAAAGGCCGAGTCAATCCTGAAAATTTCCAATACACTCCTTCTGCCAACAATTCTTTAAAGTTCTTGAGTTCAGTACTGACAAAGAGCTTTTCACTTTAGAGTTAAGCTCATGTGGCTTCTAAGTGACCACTTGGGTAAAGACTACTTCAAGAATGACAGATAACTACATTAAAGTTATATGTTTTGGACATACTTTCTAAGATAATTTAGTCTCCATACTTTTCTAACATGAAGTAAGCAAAACACCAGGCAATAGAACCCATTCGTAGTTGAGACAGTGGATTTCTATAGCAGGAAGCATATTTTTCTTGCAGTATCTATGATACCCCTTAAAACAGAGTGATAAAATGTAGCTGATGGTGTTTATATTTAGATTTTTCCATCTTCAGAACTAGTTCTGTAAAAAAAAACCTCCTTGGCATGAATTTTAGACACCAATTTATAGGCAGGTACTGTAAATGTATTTTCTCGTGGAATAAGATGGACTTATAAATGAATTACAGAAACTTCTAGCCACTTACCTATAAATGGATTTCCTAAAGTCTAAATGAAAAACAAATTATGCATATTTGTCTTCTACAGACTATGACTTTTCGTGGTGTAACACTTGTCAGAAGAAGCAAGAGAGTTTAAGGACAGATCACCTTCTTTGTGACATCTTTACATACCTAAAATAAAGTGCAGTTTCCACAAGGTGTGATCTTTGTTATCTGAAAAAAAAACAGTACAGAAAATAGTTATGATTTCTATGCTCCTTCCACACACATCACTTCCATTCATCACTTCCCATTACTGTAAGTCTGTGTTTTCCCTGAGTACACTTACAGATCCCTTCTGTACCCAAGTGACAGAAATCTGCCTCCCAGACAACCAGACCTGGCCATTAACTGGAACATTATGATTTATCATAATTATCCTTGAGAGTGGACAAAAGCTGACATAAATGCTTCTTGATTTCTTACATACTCAGTGAACATATTCAGCTTTAGTTCCTTTGTCTAATAAAGTCTGGACTTCTACTAAAAGCCTTTTCTCTTTAACTTAGGCCACAAAGAACAATTAAGACACTTGATTAGCTGATCTGCACCCTGTGTCCGTAACAGGAATAGAAACAGTAATATTTAAAAAGCTATGAACGATTTAAGTCATAGACAATTACAAAGTTATAATGAGTGCTCTTAAATTGAGACATACAAGAATACAATTAAACAAAAACGAGGCACTACAAGAGCAAAGGGAATGAACCATTCTTCCAATCTGCAACGTGCTCCCAACATCTGCTTGTCACAGCTCAAGTTTGTGAAGCTCCAGGCCAGTCAGACTGTTGATGTTCAGATTATGTGTCCCTACCGAAGTATAAAATGCACAGGACCCACGCCTATAACCATTTCTCTGTTAACTACTATTAGAACCTACTACAATAGCCATCCTACTTCACACTTATTTAAGTCACTGCAGATTTATCAGAATTGGTCTTGAGTGTAAGACCTCCACGAAAAAAGTTGCTGGACTGATTATGCCATTTAAAATCCTTATGGGGATGCTTTATTCCAAATAAGAGAGCTGAGTCTACATCTTCCTATGCTAGAAGAGCAGTTTGTGAGGAGGGAGGTTGTGTCTTAATCACATCTGCAATATGATATAAGCAATCTGAGAAGAGAATTCTTATTCTAGGACAAGGCTGTCCTCATGGGGAGTTTTACTGGTGTGACCATGCAAGGATCATTGCGTTCAATTCGCTTCCCAGGCAGTTCTAAGGTTATATTAAATTAAATTCCATGTGAGTTACACATAAATAAGATCAACAGAACAGAGATCAAGGCACCGGTAAAACTCAAGGAGAAGGCTGCTTTAAAGCATCCGCACTGTGAAAAGCCATATAAGAGCTTGGAAGCCTTCTGTTTGGAAGTTGCTGGGTAACTGCTGCTAACTACAGAACGAAACACTACAAAACAGAGCGCAGTTTTCCCAACAGGAAATTCACGGATCACGGCAAGTCCTCAACGACCAACTGCTAGATCAGTAAGTTGTAGGATACAAAATATAAGACACTTCAGGTTTATTTCTAAACCAGCACAGAGATCATTCATTACTCTGAACATTACGCTTTTAAAGCCCGTTACGAAACAACCATTACTTGCTTTGACACATTATAACGTAAAATGGGAATGATGTTAAAGCAAAGTGCATACGTATTTGTTTGCTTTTAAGAGAAACATGAAGGTCTTATTTTGGTTCAATGACTACTCAAATATGCCCCAGCTCACTTGACATAAGCCACCTTGTAAACGCACCCTCTCCTCCCACAGG
>NW_010192816.1:0-308 GCF_000695765.1 Mesitornis unicolor | reverse complement strand
CGAGCAACGCCGCTCGCGCCCTCCTCTCCCTTTCGGCGGGAAAAAAGAGCGGCCGTCGGCGCAGAGTAGTACGCATGCGCGGCCAGCGCGAAAGGACGGGGAGGGGGGCGCTCCCGCTCGGGCTACGGGTGACGGCGGGCGGGCGTGCCCTGCGCGTGCGCGCGTTCTCGGCGGGCCGTTGGCGCATGAGCAGAAAGGGCAGGGCCGGTTTTGGCGCCGGCAGTTCCCCCTCCCCTCCCTCTGTGTTTCCCTCCTCGCGCGGAGCTCTCGCCGGAAGCCCCGCGGGAAGTCTCGCGAGAGGTGGCGGG
>NW_010192815.1:0-57271 GCF_000695765.1 Mesitornis unicolor | reverse complement strand
TTATAAGGGAAGGGGGTTGAGTGAAAACCAGCGTGACGAGCCGGCAGAGAGGGAAAATGTGAGGAAGACACAGGGCCTGATGTCTTTTGTGAAGTAAATAAAAGCCTTAAAAGTTTAAGTAGCATGAATTAGGTACCTCGTATAAAGGTGAAAAGGGGAGAAAAAGATCTAACGTTTTCCCTTACCGTGTTCTGAACCAGGGATTTTTCTTCCTGTGGGATCAATAGTTGCTACTGTGTGGGTGGTTTCCCCCACCCACCCCCAGGTGGGAAATCTTATATTTACAAATAAAAAAAAATAATGAAAAAATATTTTAGTCTGTTATATGTATGATTTTACATTTTGGGAACAGAAGCCTTTGCAGAAAGAAGACACTTGCTAGAAGAAAGGATGGGTGAGACAGAAGTAGGAGCAACAGGAGACAGAAAGACAAGAGTTAATACATGAATAGTTTTATTTTTCCTTGTGCTTTTAGAGGCGTATATTGTTCAGCAACAAATTAAATTTTCTGTAAAGTAACAAGTAAAATACGGTAAGATTTTCTTTAGATTTTCTTTCGTGTTAGTAACCTGTGTTGGTAGACTTTAAAGTTGCTTCCAACCAATAGAAACAGCTACACCTTGGCTTGTCAGGTAAAAAACTTCTAAACAACAGGCTTGAACAACTAATGAAATTTTTGCAAGAGATATGAGGAAAAAATCCTTGATCAGATTTAAGGTCTGGTACGATACTCACCTATTTTTCCCTTAATAGTAGGAAAAGTGGGTTATATATATCCTTAAAGGACTACAGTACTGCAAAGATTTATATTTTTTTTAGCAATAACAAATGTGGATATGGAATAAATAGTTTTCTGTAACAGCAAAAAGCTACATATAACTGTATGCAAGTAAAACATGATCTTGCAAACTGCTAACTATAGAATTTTAGTAAGTAATAAAGGCATCATTAACCTACTCTCTTGTCCTGATCGTACTGGTGTGACTTGTGTAACAAGCATAGAGACTTTTCCTTTTGCTTCTCATAGTGGTTTGCTTTGCACAGCGAATGTAATGTTTGCATTATTGGTGATGTAAGTGTGTAAGGAACATATGGGAACATCAGGAAGAACATCTAAACATTTCTGAAGGCAAATACATTAGAAATACAGTTAAATCAATTTGCTAGAGATAAAACTGCTTAATTTTTGTATGTTTTACCACCATATCTGTTAAATGAATGGTTTGGTACTGTGGGTGGGTAGAATAAAATGTGTTCATTGGAGAAGGGAGTTGTAGATACTGAATTAATTTTATTTTTTTTCCCAGCCATACTTGCAGCTTTGTCAGCTTGTATCACAGAGAAACAGCAGATGGATTCACCGTATGATTAATGGCTTAAGAGAAATCAGATTTGGTAAGCCTTTCCAATAGTACCTACTATTGATATTACTTCCTAAATAGTTTTGAAACAATATTGTTAGATCATATTTGTAAAATACCTGTATTCTGTATGCTGAGGCCATAATGCTTTGAAAGATGGCAACTGTCTAGGAGACCCCAAGGCTGAACGTGTTCTTTGCCAGGATTGTAGAGAATAATTAGAAGATTTGTGTTGCTGCTGAGTTACCTTAATTTCAAAGCTATCGCTATGCAAGGATTTCACTTCTAATTCACATCTGAGGTTTCAGATTTTTCTGTGTGCCAAGGAGAAGGCGATAGTGGCTCTGGAAGGTTCACAGAAGTTGTGAATGATTTGTACAGAGCTCTCATCTTGAGGAGGCCTGATGTGAATGAAATGGTCATAGAAGTGGAAGGACTCTGCAGTTCTTTCATCTCATTTTTGTCCTGTGCAATTGTGACAACACATGACATGAAGATTTGTTTCATGGAAACTTTTTACCCTATTCAGATGAGTCCTAGGATAAATCAAAGAAATGTATTAGCAAAGGTAGCTTGTATGTAACACCAGAACTGTTTTTACATAGCTCTCCTATGCAGCAGATTTCACTGTGCTTGGAGGTACTCCAACTGTGTTTCAACAGTACACCAAACCAAACACTGCATGCACAGGACTGTGCTGTGTGTTAGAGGTATGACCATCTGTTCGAATACTGTTTTCCTTATTGCTCTTACAGTACTAGTAATCTATTTGTTCATCCCAAGACTAACATTGTGAGGAAAAGGCCTCACATTAGCTAGAAGAGCTGACAAGGTACAGGGATACGTATTGTCTTTTTTTTTTTTTAGCTCGGGAGACATAGTACTGTATTTCAAAACCTTCAGAACACTTGCACTCAGAAGTTTGCAAAAGCGAGGTTGCCAGACATGCAGGAGAGGCCAGAACTCTCATGGCATGGTCCTTACTATAAAACAGCAAGGCTTGTGTACATACTTGGTACGGTTGGTAATTTTAATTGTGCTAGCCTGTCAGTTCTGTTAGCCACAGTTCATTTCTCTGGTGCTGCTGTGCCAAGGCATAGAAGGATGGCAGTAAATTCTCAGCCTACAATAAATTACCAACTAATACAAAGAGACTACTCAACCCTTGAGCTGATGGTACATTGAGATCCAATAGCTCAGCCCAGGAGGCTTTTTGTTATGTTAAATTCAGGCTTATGTAAAGAGTGGGCATGGAAGATTTCCTCTTGTAAAACTTCAGTGAGGTTAATGCTTACTGAAATCCACCTTGCATTTCATCAGGTATTGCTTGTGGCAGACAGTTACCATTAAAATGCTGTCTTCTTTTACATCTACTGGAGCTCCCCGCTATCCTTATGCTAAGCATAAGAAACAAACCTGGGTGTATGGCTTGTTAACACTCTGAATTGTTTCATTGCAGTAACAGAGGAGATTATGTGCTTGACCTAAGCAGTTTGAACAACTAACAGTCTTAAAATATAATGTAAACGACTTTTTTGCGGTGTCATTTGCATGTTGAAAGGTGCTATATGTGCTTTTAAAAAAAGGTAAATAAGGACATTTATATGTCACTAATGGTCAACAGGAATATGATACCATAGGTAACCCTTGAAAGTATACTAACAGTAGGCATGTAGGTTGAAACTTGTAGGTTTAACAGAAAAGTGCTCGGTATATATTTTATTTTTCCATTTCAAAGACCTTTGATCACCATTTAATTTCTGTTTATTTTAACTCTAGTCTGTAGTCCCTTTAGGATAGGGTTTGCCTTTCTGTGGTGGGTTTGCATAGTGATTAGTAAAGCTGAGGCTTTTTCTCTATCTTGGAATGTTTAGAAACTGCCAAAATAAAATTAAGATAATGAAACAAATTGTACTAACACACTTTTGGTAGATTAAAATGAGTCTCTGTGTGTTCAGTAAGTGGCAGAAAGGACAGAAGTAAAAAGAAGAAAGTATGAATTCAAGAGAAGAACTGATACAATTGGAGGGAATAAAATTATGGATTTGACGGTAGGAAAAATGCAAAGCTATAAACATGTGTTAGCAGCACATTGACAGGCTGGGTAGCTGAGGAAGTTATAGTAAGTTTGGGCTGAGCGAGTGAATGAGTGTGATGTGGCTGCATGATGCCTGTGAGAATTAGATTGTATCTCTGTGCCCGGGTATATACGAGTGAAAGGATTGTTTCTGTGTGTGTAAGCTGGGGTGCGATAGGGATCAGGTCTGGCAGACTTGACCATTTAAAGACCTGTGCTGCTCACTGTTAGTGATACTGATTTGTTCTGACCAAAATCTATTATTGGACTGACCTAACTACGAATAGAAAAATCTTGAAGTCTGAATAGTCACAGCATGTGTGTGTGTTTCAGTTAAGTGTGTTGGGTTAGGATGTGTGTAGTTTAAGATGACGTATAGCAGTAACATTCACTGGGCATCACGTTCTGTGGAAGTGAACTACCATGACAGCCAGCACAAAATGCAAGGTTATAATGGAAAAATATACATCAATGGAGTATAATCAGGGTTGCAGTGAAGCCAAAGTGCATGATTACAGCATATACTTGACTTCCTTTAAGCTAATTTAGCTACCAGTAACAGTGAAACTCTTGACAGCATTCTACAGAATGGACTGCACCCTGGTAATTGCCTACTAGCTGGAATTTGTGGTGTTATTGTATGCAAGCTAGCTGGGTATGTGTTAAGTTCACTGTGCCTGATCATGCTGCAACTGATCTGTCATTAGTGTAGGCGTGTGTAAGCTCTAAAAGAGTGTGTAGATTTATAGGGAGTCGTTATGGTGTCTTGGTAGGACAGCAGATATTTTTTCTAGATATCCTCCTAGACTGAGGCATAAGAATTTTGGATTACAGGTTTACAAGCTGGAATTCTTACAACCTTCCTGAGAGTTTGTGACTCTGAACATTAAAGGGATTGTGGTTTACATACACCCAATAGCTCCAGTCTTTGCTTGGCCCTTCAGCAACGACACTGAGAAACAGTGTACTACAGGAAGCACTATACTTCTCTCCCTGCGTAAATCTGAATCGTAGTTGCAATAGCTTCCTGTGACAACAATTTCCTGTGACCCAGAGAAAGGTCTGAGGTTCTCACAAAAGCCTCCACAAGTCAGGGTTTAGGGAACACAGTTTTATGCTGTCATAGTAAATCCATTTTAGCATTATTCAGCATTTCCAAGGCATGATATGCTATTGCTGTTAAATTTTCAAGAGCAAGTGAAAGCCATTGCGTGTAAGCAATGTGGAGGAATATAAGCAAACAGAAAGTAAAGATTGAGTCTTGATTGTATGCTGCAGACTTACTGCTTCTATAACAAGTTAGGAAACTAATGCTCTTAAAACAATTGTTAATTACTGTTAAGCTGCTTTGAAATGTCATTATTGATTTATTACAGAAAATTGGTATGGGAGGAGAAAATATTCAGACATTCCTGTAATGTTTGGTAACTTTTCTGTAGCCATATGAATGCAGAGCTCATTTTGTTAGGTTTAGGAATGATCATTAAAGGATTTGCAAAAACTTACTGCATGCACATGTGCCCCAGAAGGCTACCATGTAATCTGAGAAGTTAATTATATGCTAATTTTCTTGTGAACAAGAGATGAAGTCAAGGACTGGGGCTTTACCTAATGTCCATATGGAGAATTGATTGAAATCAATTACCATAGTTGGGGTTGCTTTAAAAAAAAAAAAGGCAACTATAAGTGAGCCTTTGGGGCAAGGCACTGGCATTAGGTCACTGCTGACATGTCTCATGCTTATTTTATAATTTTAAAGAAATGTGAGTCTGAAACTACTTACTGTTTTATCTCGTCATCTGACTGATTTCTGCTGTCTTCTGAAATTTGTGCATCTGTAGGTACTGTTGGCATCCACATTGTATCTCCACATATTTTTTCCATTCAGGTAAAATAAAACAATTTTGAAGATGCAAAATTTCTAATGTTAATATTGTTTCATATTTTGACATCTAAAACCTTATCTCTAGATTTGCATGCATAGATTATAACTGCCTTTTAATAAAAGACCTTTCATTATTTTGGTATAAATAAAAAATATATATATGGTGCACTGAAAACTAGGTCTATAGTGTCTCTTAAACCATAACAATAGTTATTAAATTATTAACTTATTGATTATAACTAATTGGTAAATCAAGTGCTAGTCTTTTTCCCACACATATATGCTAGTCCTCTTCCAAAGTTACTTATTATCAGTATTAAATGTTGTGGATGTGGAATGAATTAATTCATTTATATGATACAATTCTGTAGTGCCCAGCTAGATCAGTAGAGTTTTAGTTTTGAAGACTCAGTAAATCAAAATTAGTTTAAAATTTGACCAAGACAATGAGGAGCAGAGTTCACAGGATATCCTTTTCAAAAGTATTGTCAGTACAATTCAACCTTTATAGTGCTGTGGGCCAGAGATGTCAGTGTACCTGCAAGAGACTGCTGGGCTAGAACGCCACTCTGCCAACATGTGAGCTGCCTCGTGCTTGAGTTGGGTATGAAATAGTCCAACTCCTTTGTGCTGGAGCTACAAACCTCCTGATGGGCTGGTAGCCCATCTGACCACCTTTTCATCAAGCATGTCAGGCAGGGAGGTAATTCTTCCATTCCCCTGCTCTGATAGACCAGACGAATTCAGTCTGAGATGCTGGTTGCTTAACATGGGCCTAAATGACTAAGAAATTTCATTTTCAATGGTGGTTTAAAGTTAAGGCATTTACATGGCCTAGATTAAACGGCCAGTTTAGGAACTCTGTTAGTTGAGAAAGGAATCACTCTCAGGAGAATGATTCAGAAAGGGATGCTGAGCTAGCTTTGAAGTGATCTCAGAAGACCATCTGTGCTTTTGACTGTATGTGTACTCTAGTTTCATGGTTTAAATGTTGAAATTGTGATTATCAGCTGTACTGCCATATTCTCAAGAGGTAAGGAAGGTGCTACAAATGTTAACAAGTGTCTGGGCAGTAAGTGACCTATCTCATGAGGCATCTAGCTTCATTTTGTGTTAAAATTAGGTGTTACAGCTAAGTATTTTTGCAAGCTTAAAGGTCTTATGCTCTCTGGATAATTCTGTAGCTAAAATACCCTTTGTTTTCAGGGTTTACCTGAAACAATTTCTGATTCTATTCAGGAATCAAATCACTTAAGTTCCTTAAACGGACTCAAGTATTACTTACTGAAGTGTTCTTCCTCAACAATTTTTTATTAATTTTCCTTGATAACTTTAGGCAAGTTTAATTTTCCTGTTCTTAAAGAATGTGTTTTGCATTTTCTGTGTTTTGCAAAGAGCAGAGCTGTAGCTTGTATAATCTCTTCAGATGACTCTTAGTGCTAGGAGCAGCACACTTGGGGACTGTGTTACTGAACTTAAGATCTAGGAAACTTAAAACTGGTTTCCTTCAGGTGTTTTTTTTTTCCTTTCTTTCTGCTGGTTCAAAGATCTCCCTGTCTATGATTTGTATTGAACAGAATAGGATATATTTTTTTAGTCAAGTTTTAGTTGATCTTTTTGCCAAAGTCTCGTGGTGTTTTAGCATAAATATAAGGTTGCATTAAAAAAAATCTAATGTAAAGGAAACCATTTGTTTTAGGTAATCTATACAGTGTTGTTTCCTGTGAGAATGTGAGTCTTTGTATAGATGGATATAGCCAGTTATTTCTATTTTTTTTTTTTACTTAACTGTAAGGTACACATTTTAATTTTTCTGACTTGTCATGAATATTTGTTATGCCACTTTCTACTGTGTTTGGCTGCTCCTTTTTCACCTTAATCACATGTCTGTTCACAATCACAGATTTTTGCAAGGAAAACCTTACAGTTTGGTTTCAAGGTGATTAATATATAGGAAAGTCGTACGTGTTCTCAAAGTGTCTAAATATTTCAAATCAAGCTCCCTAGGTTTGATAGGGGATGGAAAAGCAGCCATGTTTTGCCAGACATTGTTGCGTCTTATGTAGACATTTAGTTATGAAACTCTGCTATCATTCTTCAGATTCCTTTATCTTTATGTGTAACTTCCTGCTGTAAAACACAGTCATGGCTTTCACAATCTATAGCGCTGCTGAAAGCTTAATTTACCAGAGAGGTTGTTCAGTTTTGTCTTCCAGGAGAGTTTGCTCACATAAAGGAATCTGTTCTGTAGTAGTTTATGGATACTCTGTTCTGCGTGAATAAGGCTTTCCACAGCGAGGCCTTGCCATGCAACTTGTAATTTCCATAGTGCAGTGTTTAACTGTGACTGTCCCTTGCAGATACCCTTGCTGCTCTGGTATAATTTCTTCAAGCTGCCCTAGCACCAGTGGAAATGCTCTTGATCCTTATTGGTGCCATAGCAGTAAGTTGTGCCAGTTCTAATTGCCAAGTTATTTCTTTTACTTTGCATAGCAGAAGAAACAATTCCAGAATTTGTTGTAAGGCCAGTCATTGTTAATGCCAGTACGTTATCTAGCCTTAGCTTGAGGTTTGATCCTTTGAATGACTGTCTTTGAACCTGAGGATCTGCTCTAGGACCAAACTCACTTTTGTGTCTCTATATTTTTAAAGCAATTGTCCAAGAATTAAAAAAATCGTTCTTTCCCACTAAGGTGGGAAGAAAACTGCCTTGATAAGCAAGTTGAAAAGAAGATTGATAATATTACTTGCCCCTTTTGTTTTCTATTTCTTTCTTTTTACTAAGCCCATATATTACCTGATTCATATGAGACTTGTGAACTAACTTGTAAATTATATGGGCATATAATTAAGTAACACTGGTTTAACACGTTGCCCAGTGTAACACAAGTTACTGCAGCAGCCTATCTGAAGCCACTGTTACTTTAGACATCGGGATTTTTTTACAAAAGAAAGTCCTTCTACAAGTCCTCACAAGAGAGTGTATTTTATTGTTGTGTAAGCTATTACTATTCATTTTGTGACAGAAAAGGACTACCATCCAATGTCCTATGCAGTGGTTCAGCTGACCAGTTGCACTCTGTTAAGCTACTGGAAGTTGTGTTTGATCATAACAATTTTTAAATGTTTTTGTTTGGAAGGGACCAAATTGCAGTAAGTGAAAGTGCTGTTGAAGAGTTTCTCAGGATTTCCCTTGCCATTCCTAAACCTTTCCCCAAAATTATTTTTGCTGTTGAACACGAGCATTGCTATGTATGCTATTATGTAGTTAGTGTAAAATACATCAACATTTACCTTTAAATTATATGCAGTATGCTTGTTTGCCAGGTGAAACAGGATATAGCTTCCTTTAAAGATGCATGTTGGGGGTTTTTTTTGGTTATATGAAAAAGCAAATGAATGACTTATCTATTTATTTTCCCCTTATAAATGTTAGCATATTGCATACATAGCAGGTCAGAAACATTTTGATGTCCCTCTGTTAAAGCACTGACATTGAAATACAAAATGTATCTAATGTGTGATGGACAAACACCTCCTTCCCACAGAGTAGGACTTAACCCCAGTTACTAGAATGTCTTTTTAGGCATTCAGACCCTTGGAAAACAGCCCACAAATCAGTTGGTGAAAATCTTCAATGTCCAAAGCAAATGGTAACTTTGAAAGTTTAGAACTGTTTTCCTTCCATAGTCACATGGCAAATCATCACCATGGTGTAAACACCACCATGTTTCTGTAGCTGCTGGAGGCAGCTGCTCAGCAGGCATAAGTAAGAGTAGCTCTCTTAAATTGATGACTTGAGTTTGTGTTTGCTGAGCATCAAAGACCCAGTTCATTTCTGACAGTGAAGTGAAATCCTTTTATTTCTGCATTTGTACCTCTTCCTCATTAATAGCTCTTATTTCATCTAGGCTTTTGCTCTGTCTTGTTCCTTTAGTCATAAATATTTCTCTTAGCCATCTATGAATAATATACAGGAAAATCATTGAACAAGATAATCTTATTCTAAATGAAAATAACTTGACCAAGGTTTCTCGAGTATATTTAGTTCTTTTGCTTAATGCTTAAGCTGTTTGTTCACACTGTACCTTTTATATGATTTGTTTTAATTTTTAGTGCTATTAGTAATTACCTTTCCTCCTTTAAATATTGTGTTGAGCTGGCACTCAAATTGCTTCTTACAATCATTGGCTCTTAAAGTGCTTTACTGAACACTGACTTACATAATCTACATTCTTTAAAAGAGAAAGAAGGAAGAGTAGGATGATGGTCTTTAATGCTTGATTCAGTCTGTCACACTGACTTGTCCAGAAGCCTTCAGTTAAGAGCCAAGAACAAAGCAAAATGATCAGTGGGTAGCTGCAGTAACATCAGCGCAGGACAATTTTACATGAGAGTCTGCATCTCATGATGGGTCTGAATTCAACCTAGAACCGTTTATTGAATACCAAGATCCTGAACGTTGCATGAAAGTGAGTTGAAGATCACTATCCATAAATGCCTGCATCTGAAAAGATGCCACTTCTTCAGGACACAGAGCCAGTCAGTAGGGGACTGTTGACAGAGCATGTCTATATAGATGGTGTCACATGAGCTTAGCCTATGAAGCTACATTAAGGGCCTTAAAGTGAGACAGCATTTTTCCTGCAAAGGCAGCTGTCTGATAACATGTCTAAAAGGTTGTGGTTTGACATTGATTTATGCCCAGTTCAGGAAAGCTGGACAAACGTGCAGCTGCATCCACCTCAGCATATGGGCAGGCCCACAAATCAATAAATCCTCTGGCAGGAGTGGAACATACTAGTGCTATAAAGAAACTTACTTTGTGAATGTACTGATTATTTGCTTTGCAGGACTGTGAAATTAGAATATTTTCTCACATGTTAAAGATAAAATTGTAGATACGTGTGCTCTTTAGGATCCTATTCCTGTTACTTTGAGTTGAGTAATCACAGCAATGAGTTCAGTATAGATATCTGAGCTTTTGTACTGGAAATTTGTTCCCAACAGTATGCCAAAACCTTGTTCTGGAAATTATTTATTGATAGAAATCTCCTGGTTACTGCAGCATCTTTATAAGAAATAACTTGTGTGTAGTGTTTCAAAAGTTTAAAGGACAAAAAAAATGCTTAAGGCAGGGCTGGTGATTGAAGTAAAAGAGCCTAGTTTTGTTTGCCTTTTTATTTTAACCTGTTCCTTTGTCTCCTTATTTCTAGGAATATGCTAGCTAATTAATATTAAGACTATTTGAATGAGAAGAAAATTATGCACCAGCCTTTGTTCTGTTCTCTCTGTTCTGTAAAATTGTTCTTGAGTCTTCTTTCCTGCAGTGTTCTCTATGGTGGATGAATTACATGCATTTTATTAGCTCTTGTTTCCCATAGAAGTGCACAACACAAGCAGGCAGCAGCATTGCTCTCTTCCCCAGTAGTTTATGGCACCTATGCTTTGAGTTCAAGGGCTGCTCCACAAATGCCTCTCACTCTCATTTGACACAAGCTACCAAACAAGGGTACAGAGATGGAAATGTTTATTTGGGCAGTATATTGCCCAAGGGTTGGGGTTTTTTTTGTTGTTTTATTTTTCAATTCTCCTGATTAAAGTACTTTCAGTAATGTGAATTACTAGGTACATGGAGCTCTTTTTGTGTCTGTATGGAGCACAAAACAATTGGGCCCAACCCTGGCTGTAAGCTTTACCTGCCCCTGTAATACAAAGAACAAACTGCAGCTTTTACTGCAGTACCAGGTAAGGCTCTTTGTGTCATATATAAGCATGTTGCATTTTATCCTCCACCTCATATAATAACTGTAAGGATGTTCCTATCTTGATCCCTGCCTGCCTCCATGCAAAAATACCCATCTGCAATGAATGGCTGTGTTGTTCAAGAATTAGTTGGTTTGGTGTAGGTTGTGGGTTGAAACCCATATGCTGCTGGCTTGCTTGTAATACACTGGTGATGTTATCACAGGAGCTAGGATATAAATTGGGAGGCCTAAACTCAAGTATAGATAAATTAGCATGGTAATTAATTTTAAATGTCTCATGGAAGTCTTTTGAGCAAATTACAGTACTCTCTTTTGCCTTAAATAATGGTTTTTAGGTGTGGAAACACAGTAGTATTTCTGAGGTTATTCCATATATGTAGGCAAGCTCTGTTGACCTCAAGATCAAGAGAACTTACAGCTATTGAGGTGTGGCTTTTCCTTACCTGTGGTGCCTGGAGGTAAATCTCATGTCAAATAGGAATAACAAATGGTAAAACACTGACTCTAATTACTTACAGAAAGGGGAGTCCTACACAGTCTATTCTCATTTCATTTTTTTGTGCTGATAGAGCTCAAGAAGATGGGACAACAGAGGAAAATGAATTGACTAGTAATCATTTGGAACCGTTGTGCTTCCCAAGCTGAAGCAAGCAGCTGCCAACACACCTCTGAGACTGTGTTCTTCTCTTTGCACTTATTTGTAGCCTCAGATTTGCTGGCTGTGTAATATGGACAATAACTTTTAATTCACAGAAGTGTAATGTGGTTTAATTATAGTGAATGTTTAAAAACAACTTGAAAATGAAAAGTGCTGTGTGCTAGATGTTATCCTTGATAAAGACACAGTAAACAGTAATTAGTCTTTTAGATGCATCTAGTTATTCTATAAATTACAAATAAATTTATCTCCTTAAATTAAGAATTCCTGACACATTCAGCTTTCCTGCTAATTGGTTTACATGACCAATTGGATGTATGTCAGTAAAATGACTGTTGAAGGCAAATGTGTTTTCCAGCTAGATATTGCCTTACATGCAACAGTTATATATGAATTTGCTACAGACTGGAGCTAAGAACTGCAGTAAAGTCAATAAACTAGAACAAATTTGTACTGAGCTTTTCTAGGTGGATTTCAAAAGTGTGTTTATAATTGGCAATTCCTCTTGAAGTCACCTTGACTTCACAGTTTACCTGAATAAGAGTGAATAACTTTGGTCTCCCATCCTTTGTCTTACTGTCCACGTGCCATTCATAACTGGTATGTTTTGTAGTTGGATCTTCACTTGAGTTTGCTTTCTACTATCTATCTGATGCTTTGGAAGGGGTAAAATGGAGACACTGCGTAGCCTAGGATTCCACACTAACTTGGTTCTTTCTGCCTCCTGTGATAGAGTTTTGAAACTGTTCAAAGGGGAGGGGTGTGGCATACATGACAATGTATGCAGGTTTTTAAAGCCTTTCCCCCTCGCTTAAAAAGGCCAAACAAAAGTATGGAATCCTGTAGCATACTGCTTAGGCACGCCATCCAGTTAAGCTCTCAATGTTTAAGAACAAACAAACAAAACCACATAAAATCCCCACACTTACAAAAAATACTCAGCTGGAACTGAGGTCGGGAAAACTTGCTCTGAGCTGGAATCTTCCCATACCATGGAATCACATCAATATAAAAATATTCAGGGTAATACTAACTTCAGTTATAATTCCACTGACTTCTTAATCCAATTACACTGAGGATGAATTTGTCCCTCATGGTGACTGCGAACACATGCACAGAAAAATCACTTAACAACAGTTGGAGAGGTCATGGTGCATTTGTGTTTGTTAATGTCCCTGTGCCTGATGTGCACATTTCATCCCTTTATCAGATGCTCTGTTCTCTGACTAAAATTAGAATAAGAACTTGCAGTTAGCAATTTTCAATGGCAGACTCATTTTTTCCTGGAATTTTTTTGGTAACATTTTGCTAGAGGATTGATTCTTATTCCTTCTTTGCCTGTCTGTTCCTCTTTTCTTTGTCTTTCCACAGAGTTTAGCCACCCTCTTACTTCCTCAGACCTCATCTGATGTGCATGGTTTACCAAGTCAAGAAATGCTATTATCATAAAAGCATTCTCAGTTTTTCCTGTTCTTGAAAATGTACCTCAGACTGTATGTTGTCCCTGTCTACTCTGGGTATTTTTGCATTCTTGATAAAAATAATTAATGGTCCCTAATGGTTAAAAAATGGCAAGTTTATTATTTATTAAAATATCACAGGTGTTGAGGGGGAGTATATAGGGAAATAAACTATAGAGTTTACTTTCAGGCAACCTCTTTGGGAGCGGGTGGATAAGGAGAGTTTTGTCCTCATGTCCTTAGTTTGGAAGACAGAACACATTTTTAGCTATTCAAGTTAAGGTCCTTTTTTCCTTTCACCTCCTCCCCCAAAATGAGGACTAGCTGAGGATGTGCTTGCCATCTTGTCATTAGCCTAGAGGTATGCATATAGCATTCAGCAGCTGGAGCTGAGTGCTGTCATCCCACCTGGTCTTTAACTGTTAACTTACTTTTGCAAAACATCTTCATTTCTCTGTCATGTGCTGAACAGCTTTTCATTTGGATCAAGATGTGTGCTACGTGCAGTTCCAGGTGGGAAAATCTTCCTTTGCCTAATAAGGATAGCTATGCTAGAACACTGTCGTGTCACATGCCTTAATTCCATCAGCAGTTTTGTATTTGTGCCACTGTCTAACCAGGCTCAGTTAGCTTGAGGTTGTAGAGACCTTTCTTTGCTAAAACCCTATGAGCATTAAGTATGTAAGGGAGAAAATGCTGTACTGCTTTCAAGACACAAACATTTCCCTGCACATTGACAGCAAAATATGCTTGGCATGCAGTGACTCTCAGTGCTCCCTGAAATAAGAGCACTTAAAAGACACAGTCTGGCCACAGAACTGCAGAGTTCAATCATGTTCACATTGTCATTTCACTGTGTTAATTAGGTCCTGATTGTGAAGATATCTGCACTTTTGACCACTCTAATTCTTTCTAGATCTAACACCATTTTCCTTTATTCGATGTGTCATGTTACGTTCTTATAGATATCTTTACTCTTGTCAGTGTCTTGTGTTCTGTTCTCATGTAAAACCTGTTGTGCTAAGTGTATTTCATAACAAGGAAAAGTGTATCACCTGTATATTATGCATATCTGATGTGTGTTTTCTTATCATTACCTAATCAAGGTCCAGGTAGGATCAATTTATGGAGTGTTCAGACTCAGCTTGTCTTCCTGTCAGAGCCCATCAGCAGTACCCAGCATGGTCCTTGGATATTTGCTTCCTTTGATAAAGTCAGGACACTTCTTAATTGCTCTTATCAGATTACCTTGTAACTTCTAAGTCTGAGAAAACACTATTTGCAATTGGTTGGCACATAGAGTGAAAGAATGCTTCAAGCTAAGAGGTTGCTCTGTTATCTTTCAAGGGTGTGCTTGATTGCCAGTGGTTGGGAAATTGTATTTCCCTCATTCAGATACTCTCTTTAACTCAAACCTTATAACTTGTCATGGTTTAGGGCTAGGCTGGCCACTAAATCCTGAACAGATGCTCTCTATTAACCCCTCTCCCCTCCCCAGAAGGGAGAATCCTCCCCCCACCCTCCCCCAATTATGATTATGTCACTAGAGGCTCTGTGGAGCAGGGCATTGGGAAAGTTCCAGTCCAGGGTTAGCAGCAGGTGGGAGCAGGATGCAGGAACACATGAATCAGGATCAGAGGCAGATGAACTAACAGGGTTCTGCTTGGACTTCAGCCATTGAAGGGGTCGAGACGGAAGGAAGGACCCAAAATGGAAGGGTCAGGACCCTCGTGATCCCTCAGCTTTATACTGAACATGACGTGTATGGTATGGAATACCTAGTTGGTCAGTTTTGGGTCTGCTCCTCCCATTAGGTGCAGACACAGCACCCATGGTGAGACAGTGGCCTTGCGATTATCACTTTTAGCAGTACATACTGTCTGGAAAAACATGCTGCTAGTTTCAGCAAGTTCAGCCACTTAGAAGAGACTGAGCTGAAAAGTAAAATCGCTAAATAGAAAATTAGTTCTATTTAGCTCAAACCAGGACATAGCCATAGAAAAAATATCCTCAAAACCAAATAGTCTGTGGTTCTGATACTGTAATCAATAAGCCACTGTGGTTTGTTATGTCAGGGTAAGTGCTTGGCAGCTGATCTGCAAAACCATGTCAGAGATGATTAATGTAAGAGACTTGATTATCCTGTCAATCATAAGGACACATGGTGATCAGTGGTAAATATAGCTTGTGCAAAAGTTTTGGGAATGTATAGAATTGGAGGGATGCAGTCAAAATGGAAACTCTAAGAAATCCTTTTCCTTGGTTCTGTCATAGAAAAGTCCATAAAATTACAAAGGTGTAACACCTCTGTACTGTGATATTCAGCCTGTGTTTAGCAATGACTTCTGCATATCTGTCTATTGTCAACTCTAAAAGCAGAAAATGAATGTAATTAGAACTAAACTTGATAATTTGCAAAACATTGTTTGTTCCTTTTAACTGCACTCCATAAGATAAGAGTGGCTGGATCTTGCATACGAGTTCCTGCATTTGTTGTTTGTCATGATTATTGTTTGTGTTCTACTTGACTGTTGAAGTCAATGGAAGTTTTGCCAAAGCATAATGTCCAGAACTGGATTCTTGTTTATATTCAAAGAGGGTTGTTGTATTAGCAGGAATCCGTGAAGAGTTTTGACAGGTGATTTCTGGGATATTGAGCAGGGTTTCAGAGTGTTCCAATGAAATTTGAACTGTTGTGTTGTAGGGGTGGCTGTTACAGGACCTAATCAGAAAGGCTGTGTTGTCTCACAGAATGTTTTTATCCAGGACTTTGTGGATGCACCTCTGTCAGAAAGCTGGAATGGGGTAGTTCAGATTTTTGTCATTTGTCCTTTGGTTGAGTGACTTCAAAAGCTACAAAAGCCCAATTTTTATATTCTTGAGGTTATTTGGAACACTTGCATTTTTGTCATGCACCAAAGTCCTGTCTTTTTCTGTCTGGTTAATATCAACTCTTAGTGTGGAATCTGCTCAGGCTGTGTAGTATTTTCTACAAAGTATCTTGAGGTATCTGTAGGCCAGGAGTTTCAATGCTGTAACTGAAGCACGTAACATTGTGGTTTTAAGGCAAATCCTCAATGTCACTGCACTTTTTTTTGTTACTGGCTAATTTAAATACTAGAGAATAAGTTGCAAAATAAAGTAATATGCCTGCCTTAGGAAAAGAGACTTAAACAGTGCTGCTCAGTAGGTACTGCAGATTCTTAAATGGTAGTAGAATGCATGAAAATAGTGCAGAATGCTTAAACACTGTTATTTTACTGCAGTAATATCAGTAACATGTGATCTTTAATTGTATGTGAAGGATGCTGTGGTATTATTTTTTATAATACAAATTCTTGTATTTCTGGAGTTGTCCAACTGAATCTCTGCTCCTCCACCCCTCAGCAAATAAGAAAAAGAAAAATGCAAGCCTTCAACTGTTTCACTGTCCTCGTAAGGAAGTATATTTGTGTAACTATGCTGCATTTCTCATAGTTGTACTAATCTAATTCTCCATGTGGAGGCTTATCACAGAATAAGGGCCAAGTCTGCAGTACTGAGGATATGCTGATGAAGCTGTATAGCACAGTTTATTTTAACAGATGGAGTTCCTTCCTCACTACAGCTAAAACCATCATGCTGAGTAGTACATATTCTACTAGGAAAAGATACCTTTGACAGTTAAAATTTTTCCCAGCATAGTTTATACTAGTTTGAAAAGCAGAAATTAAACTGCAGTAGAGATACTTTCTGAAAAGGTAGGACATATTAATGACTGCTTTTTTATAAGATTATAGGATTCCTCTATTTATGCTCAACCTAACTAATGGGATAAAAGGAGAGGGAAAACTGTTAGAAAAACAAATGAATTGTACCATGTAACTCTATTTATTATAGGGGAAAGACTGAGAATGATGTAAAACGGCAACATTGCTTCCAAGGAATCTGCATTTCATACAAGGTTCACTGTTTCTGAGGTCTGTAGTCTAGATAATAAATGGTGGAGTGGTGTAAATAAATGGTGTATTGCTTTCACCCCCCGTCATTGATTACCGTGTTGGTTAGATGTTATGTTTATTGAATGGTCCATCACCAGTTCTTGTACGTCACTCTAGTATATGTTTGGGGGTGGTCAGTTTGTTCTGCTCTGACATCCGTTCGATTGACAAAAATGTTCTGAAATGCAAGTTGAATTTCATGATATATGCTGTCGAGTGACGTAAATAAGGTATGGTGAATCAGGCAATGCAGTGCAAGGGTTTCTGTCCCAGAAGAATTAAGAGAATTAAATCATGCTATCTCTTAATGATAATGCAAGAGTTGCAGTTAAGATTTTGCATAGAAGCTAAAGCAGCCAAGTATCTTAGCAGTGCAAGAGAAGGAACAAAAGAAAGGAGAAAATATCCTCTTTTCTGTGAGATGAAGAATTAAAGATGTAAAAACTCAGTATTGGTTAAAATTCAATAATTAGAATATAATCAACCATCACAAAACGTCCTCCTTACCTTTGTGGAAGATGCATTTAAGAGCAACTTCTGATTTGTTACATTTTTGTTACAACATGACTGATACTGTTATTGAGTTGCCTTGTGCTATCAAATTACTTCCACTAGGGCTCTCTTAAAAAAAGACAGATCATTACTTTTTTTTTTTTTTTAGATTAGATGTCTAAACTGCTGATGGCTCCAGAAGGAAAATTACCTGTCTAAACTTCAGTGTTACTCTGAATAACTTATCTTTTCCTGAAGGATTGCCCTCATGCAAAGAGTTAGGAAGTTCATAAAGTCTTTAATGTGTAAAGATAACCATCATTTGGCGTTGACACCCTAAGTTGCTATCAAATTATAGACAAATTCTGCTCTTTTAGGATTTGCATGCTAAGTTTTCCCAAACCTAAATCCAACCCATTGCTTCTTTTTCAGTAGGAATTTTTTGATGATTTTTTTTTCTTTAATTAATATTGACAGCTCACACACAATAGTAGCATCTTATCAAGCATTGATCAGAATGGAACCAATCAGAAAAAAGCCAAATGCTTATTTTCACAACCTAAGCCTAGAGATTGCATAAGTCTCAGTAACTGTGGAATCACAAGTAGTACATTAGACTACAATATTGTAGCATTTTTTATTTTAAATAATCCAAGTTTATTGTAGCACATTTTTTGTTTGCTTGCTTGGTTTTGGGTATTACATTCCTTGATCTCTGCTCAGGCAAAATTCCCATCAATTGCAAAAAGAGTTTGCCTGGCAAAGAATATGCAGTAAAGCCCTTGGAATTTTGCCCAGTGTTTTTCACCTGGCAGTGTCCCTTTATACATATTTCATAATGTGGCCTACCCTGTACTTGCAGGCATAGAACGGACTTTGCAACTGTTTCATGTATGAAATATGGAAGTTTTAAATCCTTGTGTAAGCCATGCTATTAAAATAAAGTGGTATTTTACAGTTCAGAACCACAGATGACTATTTTAATATATTATAGTTGGGGAAACTTGATAACATTTCTCTCATTTTTCTCTATAGGCTCACAAGGATGAATGGGTTTCTTAAATTTTTATCTCTGTGGTATAGTGAAATTTGTGTAATCGTAAGGGTTTTTTCCTCTGGCATAAATTTGATATCAAAGGGATTAATGTTACTCATGTTTTTCCCTCAGAATAAGATCAAATTAGCTGATCGATGCAAGCTTGGGCCAGTGATAGACCAGAAAACTACTGCTTTTACATTCAGGTTGGAGGCCAGGAATTCTTTGTCACATCAGTAGAGAGTCTGTAGTTACAATTTTACTATAGTTTTGCTTTTTCTACACCAGTCTCAGTTTGATTCTAATTTCTGAAGTCACCCAGAGTGAGTCAGATCTGGAAAGCCAAAATAAGCTCTTGAATCATTCCCAAATGATGGAAAAAATGAGTCAATTCAGAGAGCTAAGCAAGTAGAGACAGTCATCATAGGCATAAAGCAACCACAAAACTTTACATGGTTCAATGGGAGAGAAGGTCCACCCAGTGAGTCGAGGCTGAATATAACTGGTTTCCAAGGATCTGCTGATAGTAAAGCTGGTGAATGGGCAGAAGAGAGGTACGAGAGCTATGAATGGGAAGGGAAAATGGTCTGATACTTACATTATGCAATTGTTTTTGGAATAATGTAAAACATTATACCCAGAAGCGAATAGGTTTGAGCTGTGGCTTGGATTTGAACATTCTTTTGAGGTGAGATGAGGCTAATTAATAACGTGGAAATAGGCAGTGGACTTAAAACTCTGAAGACAGGTGATGAGGTTGTGACACATCTTACATAGTGAGAACAAAATTTCTTGCGTTCATTAGCATTTTTTTTGCCAGTTGTATTGGCCTGGGTACACATATTACAATTAGTAACTGCTTTCTCAGTAGTTCTGGGAAAATCTGTGCTACTGTTCTATACCACAGGGAACAGTTACTATTTTACACAAACTGCTGCTAGCTGGGGGAAAACCTATCACGCAGAGACCTAGAAAACAGGAGAACTTGATGTAACACATCAAAAGTCATGTTTAAATGTGCTGTATTTTTTTTACTTTTGTGCTTTATTTGTTCATGATCATAGGCAATATATAGTGCGTGTGCTGAGTCAAGAGTCAAGAAGAGTAGCTATAATATTGAGTTGTCTCTGTGAGTGTGGTTACAAAATTTTGTGCAAATTTGCTATATAAAGCAGGATCTCAATAATACTTTTAACTTGGGCGCATACCAAGACAAAATAGTTTTCTTTTAGCCCTTTTCTCCTTGTTTGTAGCCTATTGCTGCCATCTCATTACTACACTGTTCTCTGCTACTGCAGTAAATCTGAAGACCTAATGGTGTACAAGCCCCTTTGAGGACAGCACTGACTTTTAAAATATTCATTTCTATGCGGATCAGGGATATCCCAGTCTGGCTGTAATCAGAGGAAGAAGGAAGGAGACAAATAATCGCTGAACATGGCTGTTTAGGGAGCAATTTCTGTCAAAAAAACTATCAGCAGCAAAGGTGGATATGAGCTGGCCTTGCAGCCCCAAGTACAAGTAAGAGTGATGTGGGCTTGTTTGATAACCATAATAGTGTAATTGCTTCTTTCTGTTTCTTCATCCTTTAGCCAGCTGCTTCTCCTTTGCTATGCTGAAATGCCTGTTGTTTCTCCTTGCTAACTGCTGTGTAATGTAGGGCTAGTGAAAGGTGCCTGACTGACAGCAGTGGGATTGGCAGTGCTCGGTTTGTACCCAGAGTGCAGTTGTATCACAAGCCCTGATAGTGCCCCTTGCTGTACTGCTGAGATACAGCCCTGACCTGCAGGGCCAAATCACAAAGCAGAGAATCCTTCAGGGTGGTTCAGTGGGTTTTTGTTTGTGTTTTTGTTTGTTTGTTTTTGTTTGTTGTGTTTTTGTCTGGTTTGTTTGTTTGTGGGGAGCTTAGGTTTTTGTTTGGTTGGTTGTTTTGGAGTTTTTGTTTGTTTTGGGGTTTTTTTTGGTCAAAATGGTGCCAGCTGTGGTAGTGAATTGTGTGTTCTGAAACACCAGTACAACTCCTGCTTCCAGCCAGTTATCCAGACAGATCAGTTCATAGCCTGAACTATTCCAAATGGGATAGACCTTTGTACTATGAAACCGGTTTGCAGCAAGTCTCCAGCCACTGGCACTTGAGCTGACTACCAAATTTATTCCACCCAGGCTTAATGAACAGTCATCAGGTAGTAATGATCCTACTAATCTTGATTTAAATGTAAGTTAAAGCAAGGGTTGGATTCCATATCCCTAGAGTAATTTCTTGCACCATCCAAACCTCATCAAAGTGTCTTGGGGAAAATGATTTAAGCTAACATGTTGTACTGTATGTTGGCAAGCAGCTGAGGGAACTCATGTATCAGTTACTGTGGCTCAGTGGTAACACGTTAACTCACAATAACTTCATTATGTTCCCCACTCTTGTGTTTTATTCGGACAGAGGCATAACTCTAGGCTTTTCTTTTTTTTTAATATCAAGATAACAGCATTAGCAAGGATGTGTTTCCCCAACTTCAGTGGGGAAACTCTAGATTTGAGGTTGTTTGTTTGGGTTTTTTTGAGTGATATTTAAATGTTTATTAGGATAGTGAAGAAAAAAAACCAACCAAGCGAATAATATAAACTCATATAATGAGTTTATATATATGTAATGAGTTTATATATATATAAACTCAGGTTCATATCTGACCCTGTGTGAAAAATTAATACAAAGGCCACAGCAACTCCAGAGCTGGCTCAGCCAAGCAATGTCACATAAAGCTCTCTTTCTCTTTAATTTTTTATTTGGATCGTGTCTGTATGTAGGTCACAATTACTTAAAAGAGAAGGCACTGACCAGACAAAACCAAACCTTTTTAAAAAAAGTCATTGCTGCAGGAGAAGGCTTCTCCCTCAAAGAGTCAGCTGAAAATTAGTACTGAAAGGATATCACTGTTCACTGCTAGAGTTCACTGCACAAAGTGCAAGGGGCCCACAGTGGTTGTGTTCTCTGCTTGCCTGTCTCCCGCTTGTAAACTTATCCAGTGCACAGCAGCAAGATGCTATGAAGCTGGTTCAAGCCATTTATCTTCCTGGCTTTTTGTGCTTGAATGACCCCATATAAATCAATTTTAGCTTGATCATCCTTCTTCAGGAATAAAGAAGAGGTGTGGAACCTCTGACTGCAGCTCTCCATGCTGGTCTACATTTCTGCTTTCCTTCAGTTCTTAGGATCTGGACAAAATCCTCTCTTGCTGCTTCCACCCTTATGAACATCATTAGTGATCCTCATCATTCTGTGCTGCTGTGCAAGATTTGCTCCTTCATACAGGGACCTTCATAGTCCATACAACTTTTCTGAGCAGACTACTTTTCAGCTTTGAGGAGCTTGAAGAGAGAAGGGAAAGCAGATCTTCTGTCTAGCCCTCTGGTCAGCTTTTGTGCAAGCACAAGAATAGCAGCATGTAACAATCATCTCATAAGCATTTGTTTCTTCTAGGAAAGGAAGCTGGAGGCAGTGATGCAGCTGTGAAGAGTTAGAGCACAGGTCTAAATGCCTCTGGCCAAAGAGCTCTTACTGACACTTGGATTACAAATAGTAGTGCTGTGGGGCAATAGTGCAGATAAAAAACCCCACAAAACCAAGGTGTAAACTGGGTCTAAGAGTACAAATCACTTGTAGATAAGCTGTATAGAAATGCAGATTGCTGTTTTTGAAATCAACAGTGGAAGCCAATGGATTCCTCTTGGCTTTAAAATCCGTATTCTGCACTCAGATTTTGTATCACAGTCCAGGCATGTGTGATGAGCAAAATCGGGGTTTTTTATGCCAGTCCCTGGACATAGCAATAACTTTAAGGCACTGGACAGCAGTGAATTTGTATTTTGATAGTGAATCATCTTTTCACAAAGATTAGGACTTTTGAGACAAATATGTTCTCAGAGAATCATGTTCCTCTGCCAAAAAAAAACATTTTTTAAACTTTGAATGAGTGGTCTTTTTGATACTTTTAAAAAGATTTCTGGTATCTTTTGAGTTTTCTGCAATATTTTCAAAAGACTGTATTGAAATGGTTGATTATATTGTCATAGATGCATAATTTAGGTTGGAAGGGACCTCCAGAGGTCCCTCCACTCAAAATATGTTTATTTAAAGGCATGATGCCTCAAAGTTTAAATAGTCTGGGCCATCTCTCTTTGAGTTTTGACCAGTGCCACAGGTGGAGGTTCCACAACCTCTGGGATACCTGTTCCAGTATTTCACCAACCTCATGGTTTAAAAAAAAAAATCATCATAATAAAATTTCTTATGTTTCTGGATGTCTCTGCTCTTCCTATATCACCATGCCTCTGAGAAGTATATAACTCCATCTCCTCTCTTTCCTCCAGTGAGGTAGTTGTAGAATGCAGTGAGATCTCCCTTTTGTCTTAATTTCTCCAAGCTGAACAGAACCAGTTCTTTCAGCATCTCTTCCTCCATCATACCCTGGAGTATTAGCATTTCCACAGGTGGCAAGAGGAAAGCTAGGCATAAAAATATAAGCAAACCAGAGATTTAATCCTCTGAGTATAGCTTTAGTCTCTATTAATTATGAAGAGTTTTATTGCAGATTCCAGTATTGCTCAGTAGGTCACCTGCTCTCACTTGCCTTCTTTCCCATCTTCTTTTCCCTGCTTCAGCATTTTTTCTCCTCTGTCCTGTCTGCCAAAATGAAAGTCATGAAATAATATCAGTATGTAAAGCATCACAGACTTACACGAGTTTAGCATTCAAAGGAAATGAATAAAGCAGAATAAATGATACTTATTTATCTTCAAATAATTGTCTCAGCCTGTCTGTTTTGCAGGCTCCAGAATACAACAGGAGAGTGATTTATACCTAGCATACCATTGACGACCGTCCCATAATTACAACAGAAACTCAACAATCATAAGAGAAGGTGAGAGCTAATTTTCAGATATGCAGAGCAGTGCTGGTCCCACAGACTTCACTCTCTGACACCTTGAGAGAAGTACTAGCTCAATTCCCCTGGCCTTTGCAATGTATTTGTAAAGGATATTGACAGCTTCAAGAGAAAAGTGTACTAGAACTGCAAAGAATTAGTAATTAATAATCACAAAGGACTGAAGAAACTTATATTTTAATTCTTGGAGACAGACCTTGCAGTTCAAATCAATGTGAGAATGTCCTCATCACACCTCTGCATTAGCAAGTTGAGAGGGATTTTTGTGGTAAAGCCTGATCTTGCCTTCATCCTGTCTTTGCATGCAGGAATCATTATCATAGCTTATTCTGCATGAAGAATTCTGTGTTCTACCGAGAAGCAGAATGGAAAAAAACAAGCATTATGAAAGCAAAAGGCAGCCCACCTTGAACCAAGACAACATTGTTGCAAGGCAGTCCTTAGCAACCTGAAGACAAACAGAGCCCCTTTGTGTTAAGAGAGCAAACTCAAGCAAAGGTTGTAGTGGCTTGTTTACAGAATCTCATCAAGTGGTTCTAGGAAATAAAAAGCTTTGCAGGTGGGTGGAAGACTTGGCATTAAACAAATGCCGTGTAGCATTATCAATCAATATATTTGATAATGTGACTATATCTTGAATTTTGTCAATATGGCAAAATTCTAGTATAGTGCAGGAACAGTGTATTTTTGTTCCTTCAAATCTCCTATCTTTTTGAACACAAGCTGCAGCTAGCCTTATAAGCCACAGATTATGGCACAGAAGTCCATCTGTGGCATACTTCAACGTTTATTCAGCCAAGCAGCAGACTTAAAGCTTTATCACTAGATGGCAGTATGGCTTATGACACAGATGTCCCTACCTGATTTTCAGAGTCTGCTCTGAAAGGCCCTGCCTACTTTGGAGACACATAGAAATTCAGCCTGGTTTTTAGAACCACGTCAGAATACTCACCTGAGGAGTCACAAGAATAATCCTGGGCACTAGAATCGTGCATTAATGGTGGATGCAACTTGTTTTTAAACCTTGAGCAAATTTTGTCAAATAATTTTCTGTCTGAGGAACCGGAATATTGGGAAGTTGGCACCAGTCACTGAACCAAACATCCAAATTTTTAAGCATCCTGAGAATAAGTAATCTGTATATGTTACCAGACTGAGCTGTTCAAAAATGTAAGTTTCAGTTAAAAATAGAGTTTAAAAAAATAAACAATTGTCACTTTAGGGTTTTTTTTCCCTTTTGCTTTCTCATCATTTAGGAGGGAAACAACTGCTGTATGGAGCTATGAAGTGAAGAAACTTCCAAGTGAAAATTCAGATTTTGAAGTGCTTTCCAGATTTTCCTTCTGATTCGGTAAGGAAGCTTTAAGAGAAGCATGGCTTATTCCAGAGTTTAAGATAAAAATCACAGCTGTTAACAGCATAGTCTCATTTTCCTAGTTTTACTTCAGTGTTGTTTGGTTAATAATAGCAAATTTATTGCTGACCAACTCAAGAATAAATAAAACTGTTGAAGAGGGATGCTACAGGCTAGATGTAATAAAAGCAGTTAATAGAACAAGCAGGTGCAAATATCTGCTTGTTTGGGAATGGTGAAGAAATGGAATGTGAGGTGTATGTATTTTCTCTGCTACAAAAATATATTTATTTTTCCTGTTCAGTGTATCCAAGGAAATATAAACTATTTCAGGTTGCAAAATATGCAGTGAGATGTTACTGTGACTCATACACATCAAAGCATAGCTGAAACCCAAAAAAGTACTTATATGCAAAGAAAACTCATATTTTTTTCATATTTCAAGAAAGAAAGTGCATCTTTCTCTGCTTTGCACATTTTCAAACTCTTTTTCTGTTCTTGCACAATTAACCTGCGTCTATTTTCAGTATGGCACACTATAAACACTGCCCTAGCTTAAGAGAAATTCACTCAAATACTGGTTTCTTATTTTTTAAGGCAAAATCCTTGTTTGCTTGGCTTACTGAGGTAGCAAATAGTTTGTCACCATCAATAAGTAGCTGTCTGTTCCATATAACTCTTCTGTTCAGGTGAGCTGCAGGAGAGGAGAATAGAGGAAAAGAGAGAGTGAAGGAGATGGGAGGGAACTAGCGAACATGATTTTAAAGTACAATAAAAAAATCAACCGCATACCAGATGTGCTTTCAAAGAAAAAAAAAGTAAGATCTAAATTTAATGTTCCCTTGAACATTCAGGAACTGCAGCTGAAGGAATCCCTTGGAATAGCAGAATTTAACTGTGCCTGGGGTTTATCTGCACAAATAAAGCAGCAGGCTTTACAAGTGCTATAGATGGAGGTTAATACACTTCAGAAAATCAGTAGAGATACAGGGCACTGTGCTGAAGAAACTGTTCCATCTAAAAGATGGAGGGATGTCTATTGTTTTTAACACATAGCAGTGAATCAGGGTTTCTGGCTATTAATCCAATCTCGTATGACCTGGGGCAAACTGGGTAATCTGTATTTAAAATACAGTACTATTGCTTTAATGATGGAAGACTGGGGAGCAGCAGTCTGGAAAGCAGGATGCATAATAAAGTCTGCTGTGTTTATTCCATGCATACTGAACTCTGAGTAACCCTTGCAGTAGAAGGAGTTCCCCTGGCAGGCCAAGTGGGGAATTTGGCCTTTCTTTAGATCTCCTGCTTTGTGTATTTGCTTCAGTAACTGTGGATGATCGAGATACAGAGATGTTGACATTACAGAAGTGAAGATACATGAAAATGTGGAAGATGTGAAATTGCACTATCTTAAGGGGAAAAAAAATGTCTTCTGTGTTGGAAATAAGAAAACATTGTGTTGGCATTTTCAGTAGAAACAGTCTGTTTCAAAATCAAAAGCTACATTTCAGTTTATTGGACTGATCTAGGAAGTTTTCCTTTGAGACATAAGAAACACGTATCTGTATTTCAAAATGAGGAATTTTCTTACTGAAGCTGAAAGTTAACCCTTTGCTCCACACCCATTGATAGCCTGCATTTTTCATCATACATATCATGGAGTAAACTCTGCAATACATTAAAGAAAATGCTCCTAGTATCCCAAACTAGAGGGAAAATGTGAGGGAAGTAGGACTGCTATCAAGGTACAGTTATTAAAGGCACTTGTATATAATGCATGAATGGATTTGAAAACAAACATTTCAGATGTTTAAAAATTGTTTATTTTAAAGCAAAGAAAAAATAAATGCTTGTCATTTTTTCCTGTATTAACTATGATTTAAAAAAAAATTCCAGAAGCAGCATGGTACGCAAAAAGATTATTCCAATAAAAAATACAAACTTTTTTATATGTGAGCTATATATAAGCTTGCATGATGAACAGATATAATGTAATTCAGCATCTATACTGTAAGTTAGAAATGTTTTCTAAGGAGGAAGCTTTTGATAAAACTAGGTTGGCCATGGATATGGGAGCAATTTAGATTAGACATCGATAGTACTGGGGTTATTTGAGTCTGTTACCTGTCTCTCTGGGCTGCTGTCACTCTTTTAGCACACTGATTCCTTGAAATAAAGGAAAACCAAGAAAAACACAGAAGCTCTTAATGTCTTTGTTCTTCCTTGGAACAGTACTTAAAACTAAGGAGTTTTTCTTTAAACATTATAACGCAGAAACAGAGACAAGTGGAAAAAAAATGTGTCCCCCTGTGCTCCAAATGTGGTCTTTTTTTTTTTTTAAAAAAACAACTTCTTACCAAGATGAAGAAATCTTTTGTGTTAAATAAATACCATGCAAAGTTCTGTAAAGTCCTGAACACTTTCAATTCCTGCTACATTCTCAATTAATACAACAAAATACATTGTCTTGCAAGACTAAATGGTAGTCTTTTATTAAGTAAAGTTGTTAAAAGTCTATCATTTTCCTCCTTATTATCCATAGGGTACAACCCAGTAGCCTGTGCTTAATAAGACAAGACTGTGAATAAAATTAAGAAAGGCAAGTAATTTGTTTATAATTTCCATTTAAAAAAAAAAACCACAAAACTTTGTTTTCAGTGTTCCTTATATCTCTGTAGATTTTGAAAACTTTTCTGTATAGCAGATAACACTTAAAAAATAATCTATTGTTTTATTATATCATTTGTTTGGAAGGAAACAGAGCAGTTCTTAGCAGAATTCCTACAGAAAAACAAGTTAAAACATGGTGTTATGTATTGTTCTTTATTGACTTCAGCAAACTTAGTTAAAGGCAAACTCTGTTCAGCATTTCTCCAAGAAAGCCTAAAACAACACTGTGTACATTAAACCATTGGTTGCTCAGTTTCTTAGGTAGATCAAAGCATTCTGTGATTATTAAGGTTGAGTGAAAGCTGCTAGAATGCAATTGTAGGGCCCCACAGAAGAGGCGTGTAAAAAGTAGTAATAACTGTAAAATAAGCAAGTCAGTTCAGTGCATATGAAAATGCAAGCTCTGGGACTGGTTTCAGCAAGTTGTCCAGCTATCATGAGAAGTCTGCTGCCACCAGAGTCCAAGTTATGCTGTAGAAGCAGGTTAAGTTCCTGAAACACTGAGTCCTAGCTTCATCCCATGTTTGTTCCTGCTGCCTTCTAAGCATAATTCTAGTAAACTACTGTGCAAATGTTGTAGGTTGCTGTAGAGAAGAGGCTTGCAGAGCATGATAACTTCCAAATACATTGCGGCTAAGAAAGAATTCTATTTTTTCTTCTTGGTGGTGGTGCTGACAGCCTATTGCATTCAGTTACCCTCCCTCCCCGCTATCAGTTCCTACTAATTTTAAATGCAGGTACAGTGCACATTCACTTTATATTGGTACGTAGCTTTCCCCCCACACTTTTGGTGATGACTGAGGATTGCTAAGAAGACTGCAGCCATGTGACAGAAGTCTCCAAAAGAGACTAGATTACCTTGAAGATAAGCTCCCATTTGGAGCTATGAGGGTGGTGAGACACTGGCGCAGGTTGCCCAGGGAAGCTGTGGATGCCCCCTCCCTGGAGGCGTTCAAGGCCAGGTTGGACAGGGCTTTGGGGAACCTGGTCTGGTGGGAGGTGTCCCTGCCCATGGCAGGGGTTGGACTGGGTGAGCTTTAAGGTCCCTTCCAACATAAACCGTTCTATGATTCTGTGATAAGTACAGTCATATAGATGCTCTCAAGTAATAAAATCTGTACAACACATTACATGAATTATATTATTATTACATGTAGATAAAGGGGAGATGACTATTGGTTTTGGTCAGAAAAGTCTGAAAGAGTAATTGTAATGATTCCTATCTTAAGGGTTATCAGTTACTAACTTTATTAGAACTATGGCTACTTTTTGTTTGGAATTTCTAGTATAAATGTATGGAACAAAGAAATAGATAGAGGTAGTATCTTCAACTTGATTTGTTTTACTAGAAGACTCTGCAGATAAGGCTGAATCACATCTTTCATTTTAGCAGCTTTTTAAAAATTGTCTGTATTAGACTAAAACCATTGAGGTTTAAAATGTTCCATAGTGGCTCTTAATTAAAAGATATTTCAAAGAAATCTTAGCAGTTTTGTGTAAGCCAAATTGATAGTAGCCAAAATTAGTTTTACTGTGCATTTTCAGATTACATGAAACAAAACTGGCATAACAAATATCTTCAGGTCTTCTGCTGTAGTCATCACTAAAACTTAAAAATCAAGATAGCTTCGTATTTCTGCTATCAGTCCCTATTACCATTGAATTGGATGCAGCTGATAGCATTTTGTATAAGATAACTAATTAAAGGGAAGAATCCTGAAGAAAGAAAAGAACAATTATATTAATAAGAAACTGCTGGTATCAATATTACTGTAAAACCAAAACATTTTAGTATGTCTGTTAATGGTCTTGGTTTAGAAGATGGGGAGTGTACCAGTGGAACTTGTTTAGCTGGAGACTGTTATAGGTCCCAGTCACCTCTGTTCCATAAAGATTATCAGAAATTAGAGTAAGTGGAGAGGAATAGTTGGATGATAAGAGGCAGAAAAAGTCTGTATACAATTTCAGAAATGTCTAACAGAGTTTAGCGTGGCTTAGCCCAATTTATTTATCTAACAAAAATGAGGATGTAACTGCTCTCTAAATGACTTTGGGGTAAACTCAGAGAAAGAAGTTCTGCTTAAGAGAACAGGCAATGCTGGCACAAGTACAAACAGGCTTAGAATAACCATGCAGTAATTTAATCTAGAAATTAAAAGATTTTTCCATACCAGAGAGTAAACTACCTGCTACAGTAACAAAGACAAGGAATTGTATAGAGCATTATCATTCTAGAAGAGTCTGAAATGATAACAGATTTCCCTCCCAGTTCTCTCTTTTGGTGTTTTTCAGTCCAGAAGTACTGATTTTATTTACTTGGGTGTTGGACTCTGAAGGGACAATGGGAAATAATGAGTCCAGAGAATTTGTGCTGAGCCTCCAGCTTGCAGAAAATTTGTTCAGTGAACCTGAATTAGGTACACACCACAAGTTCAATTAGCATGGCACATTTCTGCTTTTCCTCTCCAGAACCTTGTTTAAAATTATCAGTTTGGATTTCTTCATTCTCTTAATGTAGATCAGAAAGTATAACTTGGACCATGATTACAGGGAGTATTTTTGGACCATGTGGACCATGACCACAGGGAGTGGTGTAGCCGCTTTGTGCCAGTATTCCACCAGCTGCTTGTTCCCTTCTCCATACCAACACTTGCATTATGCCAGTACAGTTATTTGTGTGATCATGCAAAGGACTGGATCAGAGCACTGATCCAGCTGAAAAATACCTTTTTCTTTTAGGTTTGGTATTTTAAATTCAAATCAGGCCCTGGCTCTGGTTGCTACACCACTGAGTAAAATAGCTGTGCCAGTACAAAGCAGGAGGTGGCTCAAGAACAGGCAGGAATCACTTGAGCCATTTAAGCAGCACTGTCATATCCTCAGGCTACTCTCAGTGCTCTCTGATTTGCAGTCATCACTAGGCCAGTGAAAGGGCCGAATGTTGTTGTTGTCAATGACGGTGCTGTGCATCTTCCCCTCCTCTGTCTTGTACCTCCTGTTGTACTGGCAGGGCCTTGCCATGCAACTGAGACAGTTCAGAGAACCAAATCAGCTGACAACTGATTAAACCACCTGAAAACTAAGCACTTTTTTTTAAACTCAGGTCTAGTTTTCTGTCTTTTTAATTGCCCAAACCGGCAATTCCCACTCAGAGATCAGGAACACCAGTCAGGGGAAGGAGAACCAAACACAGAAGATATGCCAGCTTGTACAGCTAGAGTTGATCACCTGGTTATCTTGCTCTCTGGAAACTACCTTTCTGGAAATCCAAACAGACTAAAGGTTTTCATGATACAATGTTTTGGCAGGAAATAATCAGGTTTCCTTTCAAGGGAGACCCAAATATAGTGGATGTTTTGAAGATCTGTTCTTCCCCTGCAAGTATTCCTGTCTCTCGGCTTCCGGTAGGATCCTTTCTTTCCTGTTTTTGTTAGGCTGATCCTGCCCATCAGAATGTCGCATCTGTGGCAAGGACAGAGGCTGTACTGTGTCACCTGTAGAAATCTTGTAGAGCTGGTGAGTGCATTTCTCTTAAATATTTGGACTCTGTACAGGCATTAGCTTTTCAATAATTCAGCCATATCTTGTTGGTAATTACTTTTCTACTGTTTATGAGTTTAGAATAGTAACACCTAGTATTATACTAAATGGTTACTTAATAAGGCAACATTATAATAGGAGTCCGATGGAATTACTAATTACATTAACACCAAACGAGTTCATTCTGAATTCATTATGAATGATTAGCCTGAATACCAAAGGAATTAATAATCATTAGCCATTTACTATGGAGGGTTGCTGAATAATTGCCAGATACAGCTGTGTTAAGAAATTACAAGCTTTCCTGATCAAGTTTCACACTGAAAAAATCATTAAGTGTAACTTTCTTTTCACTGGAGAGTTCTTACTTTTATGTGGAATCTGTATTCCTTGTTCAATTGCATTCCAGTTCTAAAAGCACTTCAAAGATAGTAATTCAGCCTGCTTCATTCACTAATGGAATTACTTTCCTTATCTCCGTTTTGTCTTTGAGTGTATCTTGGTCGGCTTTAGACAGCACATCTGCAAGGTTAATAAACTTTAAAGCTCGCTGAGAGACATTCAAGGGCAGAGTGACTCCGACGTGACAAAAAGAATGCACAAGCGTTATATTTATGACTTTGTGGCAAGTAAATTCTGAAAGTAAAGATATCCAAGGCCTTTGATTTGATTCCTAAAAGCTTCCTCTGTTCATACTGGCATTTGAAGACTTGGCTGTTCTGCGTATCAGAGGTAGCTGACTTGGGAGACACAGGGAGTTAACTTCTTGCTTTAGATGAACTTCCCCTTTGGGTATAAGCTTCCACGAGAGTTTTACTTCTTTGACAACTTATTCATGCAAACTGCCTACAGCAGCCACAGAGTTGCAACTCACAACATCCTGATAAATTAAAATACTGTGTTGAGCCTTTCTGTGTAACTGCTCACTGTAACTAGTAGTTTGTTTCCTGCCCATAGTCCTGACGATATACAGTCAAATATGAGACAATGTATAGTCGAATATACTATGTGCTGTTGTTAGATCAGTGACTCAGGTTTCAAAGTTAGGTAAGCACAACTATGAATGCATGTTTCTGGGTTGCTTTCGGTTTTTTTCCCACTCAGTGAGACAAATTCTGTGTAAAAAACCTGTGCACCTTAGACCTCACAGAATAAGGTTGTGCCATTTCCTTGCATTCTGTCTGCAAACAGTGCTGCTCTATCTAAGCATGCCCACCCTAATCTGTGTTTCTCTGTGACAGCTCAAACCACTCAGTGGGTTTCACAAATGCCAGTCAGCCACAAATAGTATTTGGACATAAAATTAAGTTCATTAAATCGTTGAAGTGTTAGTTCAACTGTACATGATTACCACTGATTTCAGAGGAGCCAGAATTTGACCTCTGAGCTGTGTGTTTAATTTAATCTGTATGAAGCAATCCCGTGTCTTGCTGATTGCCAAGATAGTGATACAAATGTGTTTGTGTTTAAGCGAAGGCTAATACTGCATATGTCAGTGATGCCATAAACCAATTATCAGAAAATAGTCTTAATTTAGAACTATGTGCCAAAAAGAAAATATGAAGATAATTGCTTGTCTAAATACTGATATATTTTAATATATTTTATAAATATAAATGATACATTTAACATAACTATTATTAAGCTGATTATAATCAGCTCAAGGGAGGATTTAAATTTTTTTTTACAGTTAGAGAATGAGGGGATCGGCGATTCATCTTGGAGAATCTTGCCAGCCCTGGCATGCCCTAACTGCAGTCCGGGGTTTGCCCGGGTGAGATGGGGACTCACGGGGGGCCATGCTGCCTGGCGTGCGGGCCCTCACCGTTGGCCACCAGATGGCAGGCACAGCCTCCTCTGGAATGATCTTTTCTTTGCTCTACATAAGGAACGGCTGCATCTTTCTCCGTTGAGAATAATAGATAGTGCCAAGTACGCTGAAGGTAACGGCCACTTTCTGAAAGCTGTTTTCAGCTTTTGCACCTGAAGCTTCTTATTCTTTTGCCTTTCTTTGTTGTGATTCTCACACTGTGCAAGGAAATACCTTTTATTTTTCCACTAGTCTCAGTTATAGCTGTTAATTTAGTTGGATTTGAACTGAGTTCTGTTGAGAAGTATAACACAACTAGCAGTGTGCAGACTCTACATTGTAGTAGTTGGAATGGCTTAAATACACGTAATGTATTTAAAATACATGTATACATAAACATAGATAATTTTGGTATAACTTATTCTTTTTTTATTGGATAATTCCCGACTTCTCTGCACCATTTCGTTCAATGACCAGCCCACCAAGGATGAAGCACTGCTACAGTGGTATGCAAAAGTAACATCACATGCTCACAGCTCTGAAGAGGCAGGAAAATCACAAATAACTTCAGTTTTAGCTGAAACTGAAGAGATAGGGGCTTAGCAATTGTGCAAGTGACTGTAATTTCAGTAAAGTCAGAGGGCCTCCATTATTCCTTTATTCTTGAAATAAACATTCTCCTGACTTAGTATTTGGAAGACCACTTAATGAAATGCTTCATTCTCCAATACACTATTGAATTTAATTAATTTTATAACAAAAAAGACAGGAATGAAAGTAAGAATTTATTTAAAAATAAGTGAGCAGAAACATGGTTGCAAATTTACAGTGCACATTAAAAACTCCTCTGCACAGACAAGTACAGATGATGGCCCTTTTGCTCAAAGCTTGTTCTAAACAGATTCTGATCCTGAGCAGCCGGGTAGAGCAAGCTCATTTATTACAACTGCATACCCTTACTTTTATTGTTTGGATGGATGTTTGTAACCTGCACCACATTCCCACTGCAGGCAAGCTCTAAGTATTGTATAGTTGTGTACTTGTCAGCATTTCTACATCACATCACAAGAAAGTTATCAATAAAATTTGATCTTTAGAGAGAGAAAGAGAATATAAAAGCTCAAGTACTGTTCATCTAATCTGATTATCTTTTTCCTGTTTCACAGAACTGTAGGGTTTTTCTTATGCAGTTTGGTATCCTCCAAGGTCCATGTGGTTTTCCTGTGCCAGTGGCATTGTCCCCCAGTAAGTTTAATGTAAGCAGAAGAGTTTATGGCTTGAGTTCATTTCCCTTCTTCCCAGGGCTGTGCGTGTCTCTGGAACAGTGAGAGCCTTGTGTGAGACAGAGGCCTTCAGTGCTCAGCTAACCTGAAGACAGTCTTGCTGGTCACCCACTCCCTACGAGCACAGCTGGGACTGGACACTGCTTATTTTTCAGTATACACAGAGCTAAATGTAGAGGGCAAGAATCTTAACTAGGGACTTGCTCAGCCAGTTGTGCTAAGCGGTTGTAAAGATTCTCACAGCCCAGCAGTGGAACATGTGTAAAACTCCCTGGATGACTGTTTGAAAGTAATTGGTTCTCAGAGCTCCCCTTGTTTGCTTCTAAGGGCTTGTTTATAATAAGAATGTTTAAATTAACATGCCATCCTGTGGACACTGGGTTAATGCCTAGGCTTAAGATTTCTTAGTGGCCACATCATCCATTCACTATATCATAGCTCTGATAGGACATTTTTTCTCAGAGTTTCAGCTTTTTCATGTATGAAGTAGGCTTGATGATACTTTAAATAGTATTTTCAAATCTGTGTATGACTGAAATTATTATGATTTTTGCCTCTACTAATGGCATAGAGTTTACACTGTTGTAGCTTAACTGATATCTACTTAGTTTTACCGTAGCAATAAGAACTGAGGCTTTTTTGTATGTGAAACAACTTCGTTGTTTTCCATGCTAATGCTGTTTTTCTTATATATATATATGTAGGCCTAAGCATCTGGGTCCAGCTGATAAAGAAAGTTTGCTTTTCAGTTGTCTGCTCCTGCACAATTGGTCATTGAGTTCAGCAATCTTGGGATTAAGCTGAAGGAGTTTTAATTAAAAGACTAAGTGTTGACTATGGTTGCAGGACAGTCAGAATCATTTTACAGACACTTTAAAATCAAAAGTGCAAAGGAAACATTGGCAGCAAAACAAGTTTCTCTGTTCCTTCCTGAAATCTTTATGTATTTGTAATTGATACAGAAACCCCAGTTTTGTACTTTTCTCCCACAGTGCTGTGTTTTGAATGTTAATCACAGGACACAGAGCACGTTCACAGAGGGAAGGTATATGACTCTCTTCTGTTTCAAGTGTGGAGACATCCTTTTAATTGCACGCAGACAGCAGATGGTGTGGCTTTTGTAGCGTCATGAACTCCAACACAATATAGTCAGCCACTGCACAGCGTGGTACAATTTAAAGCTGAGTAAATACGGGGAGAGGGAAAGGTTAGGGGTGGGAAGGCAGTAATTCCTAGGACATTTGCTCCATTTTTATTTTACAAATTGACAGTGATTTTGTTATGCTTTACTCTTGTTAATTTTCTGCATCTGTTCTAGAAAACGACACTCCTGCCAGGAACGTACACCCAAACAGATAGTTTTAAAAGGACTGCTGTCAGCTTCAAAAACCACATCTCCATTTGAAGCTTTTATGTTTTCTTTCATAAGAAGATGTAAGATTTTAAAGTTACTTTCTCTCAGACTTCAGGTAATAAACATGAGGTAAGATCTTATCCAGTCCACAGGTATAATCTCTCATAAAACTGACTCAGAATTTTCTGAAGCCTTTTCTGGTCAGAAAGTTATTTTCCGTTATAAATCCTCTTCTTGCCTGACTATACTTTTCACCCATCAGTCAGTGTGTTATTCTGGAATAATCTCTCTCATTTTTCACCTGTAAGGAAAAGCTTTAAAACTGCAAAAATTTTCCTAAGACAAGAGAAATGTTTTCCTATTCAAACCTCATGTGCCCTGTGTATTCTCTAATTGGTTTAAAGGCTGTATAACTTATGAATAGCAGAGACATTGCATAAAAGAAAGCAGCTTAGTAAGCAAAATGTACAATTAATACAAGTTAGAGTGGATTTTTTTCACTGAGTTGCAACATGCGCTGACAAGAGGCACCATTCTGCCTCACCTCAGTAGAACAGCTTGCAGACTACATAACGCTCTCCAACATGCGGAATTTAGGGCATGGGCTAGGGGAGTGTACATCTGTGTGAACTCGAAAACAATATCATTGGTAACAAAACTGTTAGATGTAGCAATGCTTCTAAATTGTGTAGTTTTATGGTAATGGTATACCATGAATTATGATATTTAACATTTTACTGAATTTTCATCCCATTTCTGAACTTGTTCTCTGACAGACTGGAGTAAGTATAAGTCTATTAATTAGAACTACAGAAATGGTTACATAGAATACGTTAATCTGAAAATATACCAAGGAGAGAAATGATGAAGTTTAATGGACCTTTGTTTTCTATGTTTTAAATCACCCATCTTATGTTCCTGTGTTGCTTCTGATCAGTTTCCTGACTCTAGACATGTTCTTGCATTAGCATGTGGGATTAAATTAATTGCATTTAACAAATGGATCCCACTTTGCATACAGCAAAACTTGTTGAACACTTATTTCTCCAGACTGTTATAAAACCGTGAGGAAATAGATTTTCTGTTCTTCCCAAATTTATTACTTTATTATATAAAATAAATTTCCAATCTGTGACACCATTTTCACATAAATCCTAGGAATGTTTTTGTTCATATTAAAAATTGTGGCTCTGTATCCTCAGCCAGTGGAGCTATGCCAATACACAGCAACTGGGAATTTCCTACCCTGCTGTCTGTGTGTGGCAATGGATTCACTAGGCATACGACATCTCCTGTATGCATTCTGAATTATCCAGCAGATTCCCTGACTTTTAACATGTGGTTAGCTTACATAAATCGGAGCCCTGCTTTTCCAAAATAAGTATATTTTTTGTACTTTCTGAAAACATTTGCTAAGCAATACAAAGCACTATTTGTCTCTTGATATTAAATCAGGTATGGGAACATGGTGCCACGGACTTATCTAATGGGCTTAACATCCAAGTAGTGTGAAATATTTCAAAATTCTTTCCTCTGTATGAAGATAATGTAAGATATGTGCAGGTGCAGCAATTTACCCAGAATCTTGTCATTGCCCCTAACTTAGCAGATTTAATTAGGAATCTGTGCAGCTTGTTTCTTATTTTCATATGTTAACTAATATAGGGTATGCTTCTGAATAGAGCAAAGCTGTGATCTCAGGACACTGCTTTGAAGCTGTTTTCTCCATGTTGCATTATAACATATTTTACCATTATTCCATCCTGAATGCAAAATCAGTGGAATCTTGAAAGTAAAATTACATCGCTTTGTTTAAATATGCACTAAAATGGAACCTGAGCTTTTGGCCTTGATTTCTCCTGAAGTCCAGACTGTTGTCAAGGAAGTATAATTGAATTACAACCTTGATTTTCATACAGGTCAAAGTCATCCATGGTAGTGACTCGCATAGATCATAAAAGTATACTTCCAAGGGGTGTGAGTATAGGTGGACTGGACAGATTGGTTTATAAAAATGAGGGCCTCGAGCCATCTGCACTTATCCATTCTTCTTTGTTCTAGCTGCTATTCTGCTTTACCAGCCACATCACCAGGGCAACATGGCATTTGCAGGCAAATACGAATTCGAAGATGATGATGAATTTGTGATAAAAATTGGTAGGTATGTCTTGGGGTGTAAGTCTTAAAGGTTATAAATTAGTTAGAAATACTTTTTTTGTTTTTTAAAGGGGGTTTTACTGAAATGTGCTGAGATCAACGGGGCTAAGACTGGTGGGAGTGCTCTGCACTTCAGCGAGGAGATTCAGTTTTCATTCTTGCATGAATCACTGTCAGCCACAGGAAACAGTCCTGTTCTACAGAAGTAGTATTTATTCCTTCTTAGTGGCAGCAGAATGAAGGACCAAGATGTTTGCATTATAATGATCATTAAGGTCCCTTTTTCCATCCTTAGTATTCATCAGTGGGAGTATAAATTTAGTGTGAAAAGGCTTGTCAAAATCTTACGCAGGAACAGGTTTCTGTGAATGCTTTCAGAAGACTCTGCAAACCTGTTTCAGAGATTACTCTGTAAACTCTCTTAGGGACACCATGATCTGTGCACATAAGTTCAGTGCTTGCATTCATTTGTTTAAAAAGAAAAAGCAAAGAGTAAATAAGCATGTGCAGGGATACAGCAAAGGCACAAGTTAATAGACATTATATTCCATGTATCTGTATGTGTAGATTAAGTAGCAGGGAATATTTATATATACTTTGTATCTATACATTTCTTCTGTGTATGGTTGTTCAGGGAAAAGAATGCAAGACCAAAGCTTATTATTTTAGCAAAGGCATTGATGTACCTATACTTTTCTTTATACCAGTGATTTAAACTCAGAAATTTGATACTGCTGTAAAAAAAGAAAAAAAAACAACAAACAAACACAAACCTAAATCAGATGCTCAAACATCGATATCTGAGAACAAACATACCATTAGCATGCTTCAATTCAAATATAGCTGGTAGGCTATTAGATTTTATAAACTGTATGTTTCTATTGATTAAGGCCTCCCCAGTGACAAGGTTGAAATTGGAAGGAATTGTAAATTAGTCACTGAGGTGGTGCAGAAAGAAAATGACTTCACCTGGACGCAGCATTTCCCAGGAGGCTGCACCACGACCAACACATTCACAGTTGGCAAGGAAGCAGAAATTGAGACAATGAGTGGTAAAAAGTTCAAAGTAAATCAATTTAGCTCTTAAGTTCTGTGCTGTCTCAGCTTTTTTTTTTAATTTAGGGTGAAAATCAAATCTGTCTCAAGGTGATCTTCCTTAAATTGTTTTTTTGCATCTGTCATAGCTTAGAAACATATAATTTCCCCCCCATTTCTTGATACCCTAGCAAAATGTCTAAATCTGATTTTAAAGCCACCTAGAGCTTCAGAACTGTTCGTACTAATAAAGAATGAAGGTAGAGTGTCATCTACTGGTGTTTCAGCTCAAGCCAACATAATGCTCATTAAAACTCTAAAGAACTGGTTGGCAGCTGTGTCGTTGTCCAGCACCATACAGCAACTGCTGCACACTGAGGTGAATGTGATGATCCCTAGCACTTCCCATGCCTGTCAGCAGTGCCCACCTTTTGAAGGTACCTGAGCCTGAGCCTTAAACAAAAGACCATGTAAATTGAAGGGGAAAAAAAAATCTCTGTACCCTCCTCCCTGTTGGGAGTACAGAGCAACTTTCAACTTAAGCAGCCTCTAGCGAGAAGGAAGATTTCATGGAGGAAGATCTGCTGCTGTCCTGGACAGAATCTTTATCAAATACCTGCTGTAAAATGGTTGCTTTACTTACCTTATTCATTTCTCATCTATGTAGCCAGATAAGAGTGTTTGCAACAGCTGAACTCTGCATTTGTGTGGTGTCCAGAACCCTACAACAGATTACTGGATAAATTCTTTACACATATTGAAGAGACAGGAAAACCAGCAATTGCATCAGGAAGCTGTGACAAACTCAGAATAACGATAGTGTTGCATAACTTTCAGAATGCTTTTTTAGTCATACCTTTCTGATTATGAGAGGAAAAAAACCATGTCTTTGGCTTTGAGAAATCCTTGTGAAACCTAACAGATAAGGGAAGACACAATTCCACTTGGTCAGTTTATTGCAAACTTCACAGTTTTGAAATATTACAGATTCTGTTCTCTTCTTTTTGGCCTTGAGCTCTTCAGATGATGGTCTCTGTTCTGCCATTGCAACTCAAATTTAGTTACGGTACTTGGAGAGTTGTTGCTTCAGTCCTGCTGAGGGACAGCATCGGTTACAGCCACTGCAGCCAAAACTGCGGAGGATTTGGGAAGGTACCCTCTGTTGCTGCCACTTGCAGCTTGGTGCGTTGTTGGCTGTGGATCATTGCTGTCAGGATGTGAGTTATGGAAGAGTGTTCACACCTTTGGCTCTGTTACCTTAATGGGGAAAGAAAACGGGTGGCAATCTCTGGCAGAGAGGTTGGATTTGGCTTTGTCAACTCTTTCGGCCGAGGCAGCACTATGAATCAGAGTGCTGAAGTACTCACTGAAGTGGAAGCCCATTAGCTTGTGTTAAAAGTGACGTAAAATGTTTGATTTTGAAACTGTTTGATCCAATGAGTAATTCTGAAGCAAATGTTATTCCCCTAGTATTGTAGATAAGACATCAGGAGTGCTTCTGCTCTAAAACTTGCTCCCTTTGGAGACAGAGTTTGGAATAGTTCTTCAGAGACTCAAGACTTTTAAGACAAAGATTGAGTTTAAGACTCAGACTATTTCCTTGTTCCTTTCCTGCCCTATTTCTGTTGTATTCTGCAGGTTAACACTGGGGAATGGAGGGTTGAGGGTGGAATTGCTTGTTGCCTGGCCACTGTGCTTGAGTCTGTGTATGGGATAATTTTATATAGGAGTTCCAGGACTGTTCAGAGTTTGTAATGAATGGAGTTTTTTGAGCTGTAACTCTTAACTCCACAGTGCAAGAATTGTGTGGTGTTATAAGTATCATTAAAAGAAGACAAAGTAATCCTAAAATGGGAACAGTTTTTTTAATCCTTGTTAAATGTGGCTGGATTTGTACTGGTTATATAACCATAAGCTCTCTGCAAGGTCTTACCTGTGCCATGAGACATCCAACCAAAAGGCAAACATAGTCTAATAAGTTTAATATTTACTATTTGACAACCACATACAAGATTTTTCAGCATAAACTCAATTCAGAAGTTGTTCCAGGATCCTTATATTTGCCCAGCATTGACTCCACGATTCTGATGGACATTATGGAGTTCTCGCTTACTGGTGTCAGTAAGCAGTGTCACTGCTCGCCCATCCTGTTGTAGGAATTGGGAGGAAAGGTGAAAAATTGCTCATTCCTTAGGGATGTCACTGCATTGAACCAAAGTCGGGATGCCCGAACCTTACTGATGGTTCTGAAGACTTTGTGGTGCCCCAGGGAAAACGACCAAGTGTCACAAATGAGACCTGTTTGATCTGCAGGGGGTTGAGCCCTCTTTGTTGGGTAGTTCCACCATGTAGTGAACTCCTACACTTACCCGTACGTTGAACACTAGAGGGAGGCAGAGACTGTCGCATGGCCGCCCACGTTACTCACAGACTGAACCAGGTCCTGTCTTCTGCAAGGTGCTTCGGGAACTAATTCTGTTTACTCACAGTGACTTCTCTTACCTGTGAAACACCTGGTTACCTATGGTAAGGGTACAAGGCCTTAATGATATAAATATTAACAGCATTCAGTAATACAGGAAAGATTATAATTCAGACTGAAATTTGAAGATCAGTGAATCTTTCTCTTACCCACAGGAGATTGTGGGGAATGTGGAAAACTCCTCTGTGTAATTGTAATATTTTTATTCCATATGTGTGAAAATAATAAAAATTGAAAAATCTAATTTTTCTGGCATACAAACGGCATGGAGTACTTTTATAGAAATACAGTATTGTTTACACTTAACGCTTTCTTCTTTCTAACCTTTTCTGGAGTCTTTATCAACACATACTGCTGTCTAATTTCTAAATGAAATATATTTGTAGTTTTTACTTTCATTTCTTTGTATTTACAATGGCTTCTAATAGTAGGTTTCTGATGAGGAAAAGGTATCCTGCTTCATGAAAGAACGTACAGCTTCTTCAGATCAGTGGCACATTAAGGATCTCATAAGGATATGATGAGGGACTACTTTAATAATTCATTGCATTCCAGGTTGAATTATACATCTGCATCTAAAAAAAAACAACCCTAAAACCAAACAGAAAAAAGATTGGTCCAACACATTTTAAATCACACAGTGCCTCCCAGGATAGAAAGAGTACCCTAAAATGTTTCATCCATGTTCCTCTCTGCACCACAAGTATCTCTGTCTTGCTCTTTCTCCCTCCCGTTGTGGGCAATCGCTGTGTGCACCTGGGAGGCCTCAGCTGCCCAAATTTACAGTCTGTTCAAACCAGTGTGATTCAGGGCAATCTGCTCACTTAGCACTTAATGTCTCCTTTGCTTGCCCGCGGCTCGCTCTGGTGTAATTCCAGCAGCAGTGATGTGATCAGTCCCCAGCACAGCTTGCAGTGTTTGTGTGCTGGACCACGGCGCCCCAGCACCATCGCCCCCAGTTCCACTCACTAGGGCTGAGTCATTGCCTGAACTTTCTCTTCCTGTAGTTTTTGAAAGTGTCAAGCTTTGATTTTGTTTTTAAAATAATTAATTTACCTGCAACTTAAGGCACATTTCATTTTCGTCTGAAGGCAGTCAGGGAATACTCACATATTTTTCTCTGCTATTTGTCCCCTGGGAATATATGGAAAGGTCAGTAGGGTATGACCAAAGACTGAAGCAGCATGGCTCCAGGAAAGATGTCTTGCCTAAAGATTTTGATAGCAGACCTATGCAGGAATTTGCAAATCTTTTAATCTCTAAAGATGACTGGTGTTGTCCCCCTACTTTTCTGGAGGTTTGTTTGTTTGTTTGTGTTTAGACAGTCAATGACAGATTAATTTCCTTATTGAATCCAGGCTAAAATATGCAACTGTATAATTATTTGATGCATTACCAGCATTCAAACACAAGAATACCAATGCTTGACTCAATTTCCATTCCTGGTAGGAAAAATGGTAGGAAAAAATGAGAATGCCCTCAGGGTGGTCCACTGGAACAGCCCAGTGTGCTCGGTCTGTCCACTCTGGACACATTCCTCTTCACTGCTTGGCTGCAATGCAGGGAGCAAGCACCCAGTGCCTCCTCCCTCAGCAGCACCCATGTGCTCCATCGTCTTACAAAACTTGGCGAGCACTGAAGAAGGAAAAGGAGGTGATGTGTGCAACTGTGCCAGTCAAGTTCTGTATGCCCCGAGACAGCGTATTGTTAAGTATCAGAAGTGATCTTTGTTTTCTACAAAATCAGATTGCAACAAGATTTTGTGTACATTTACTGATAAGCCGATAGAAAGCTTTGCAAGCAAAGGTGGTATCAACCTCCAGGAGTAAATAAAGACAAAATCTATGTATCAGGAAGCCAGCCAGTCATGGAGGGAGGATAGGGGTTTGTCTCAGTTTGAGCCTGTGCTGCTCCTTTTTCTGCATGTGGCAGGTTATATGCATTAGCCTGGGCTTCTTGTCACACTCCCTGTCCCAGTGCTCTCTTTGCTCTGCATGCAGCAGTGTGCGAAGAGCCTTGGTCCTTTTTACGGGGAGGCTCCCCTGTGCCTGCCCAGCTGGGGAGGAGTAGGCAAACCTCAGAGCCAACTTTCTGTTTCTTCCTTTACACATGAAGGCACTCCCCACTCACAAGGTTTACTGGAAAACTATAAAAACGTCCCCCAGAGCTGCCACTGCGAGGACTGGGCTGTCAGCCTGGCACTGAGGAAGAGACACCTGGGTGAGAGGGAAGACGCGGGTGACAGGACAGCCTTGCAGGCTTTCTGCGGCTGCCACAGGCGTGCTGGCTTCAGATAAACTAATCCATGAATAATTCAATATCTTTTACCTGGCTGCAATGAAACAGTCATTTGCTGAGTCTCCTCTGCTGAGAAATGACTTGGAGTCACTAAGCTGTCATGCAATATGCAATTGAAGAAGGGATTTGGGGATCAGCACTGGCCAGATCAATACTGTCGTATTTAAATAGCATCTGAAGTTACTGTTTGATGGCGCAAAGAGCCAATGTGGGAGAATTACCTGCCTGTTAGAGTTCAGGCTTTGTCTTCACCTCATTTTATGACATTTCCCCATGGTTCAGCCCAATGGGGAAAGAAATCATTATTCTGGGAGCTTGTTTGTGGTGCTTTTCTCACAGTATGAATTCACAAGGCTGAAATTCATTCCCAGAGATTTTTATGAACATTGGGAGAGTTGATTACTTAGACTTACCTAGACAGAAAATTCAAAGAGGACCAAAGTATGTAATTAACATCTTTATTTCCCAACTTTTCTGATTCCACTTCTAAAAATTGCTGAAATACTTTTCTTACCAGACTGTAATCTTTTTCTTCTTTTCCTTTCTCCTTGTCACTATAATTAGGTGTAATTTTGGAGGGGGAAGTGACATAATATTTGTAAACACATCTGGTAGTCATGAATTTTTTTTTGAGGTTTTATATGAAAAGCTACTTTATATTCATCAATAAATTACTTCCAAAGTCCTGCTATTTATAGGGATGTGCACCGCACGTGTCACTTAGGGACACATCGAAAAAAAATGCACCAACATATCCAGAATGTCAGTCCTGAAAACCCCTGCTCCTTTCTTTATGGGAAACCGTTATCACCAGCAAAGCAAATCCTCCGCTAGCAGCATGTGCTGTTAGGGTGCTCAATGTGTGCATGTGCAGTGAAACCTTCATCCCTGCAAAACATCAGCAGGTGGGCACGTGCAGAAAAACGTCGCTAGCCAAAGGCATCTGAGATGCACATCCTCTGGCACACCTCACCAGGAAAATCCACATGGCTGCCTAGGAGCCTCGGAGGCTGCAAGTTGCTGTGATATTATGCTGATGACTGCTGCACTGAGAATTGTGGGGATGTTTGAAATGAGCTCCATTTTCTTTTGATTGCACAAATGTGCTTTTTCACAAATGCCTCCTGCAAAATGACCCCATTTTGAAATACTGGATAATGAGATGTCTGCTAAATGGCCCAGATAGCAGCTATGTATCCTGCCAAGCAATTGGCAACTTTGAAACACATTCCATGAACAGTGGCAGTGCAAGCAACCATGAGCCATGTAAAAGAACGTGGTCCTGAAGAAGCAGGTGGTTCCTAGTGCTACCTGGGCTCCTAGGCATGGTCATCTTTGTTCTACTCTCTCCAGGTTATCATCAGTCCATACATTGCTTCTCCTTGCAGTTTAAATGGTCACAGGGTGGTAGAACTGAAGCTGTGCCCCAAAACCTAAGTAAAATATCACTTTGTTCAGAAAAAAATAAAGATAACTTGAGGAAAAATAAACTGTGGCATTGTTCCTTTTCTTTGCCCCCCCCCTTTTTTTTCCTAAAAAAGACATTCTCTTTTTTGTTATCAATTAGGGTGAGAAAGCAAGACCTACATTCCTGGAGATCATTAGGAAAGCAAATATTTGCAATGTTTGGTGACACAGAGGCTACAGAGCTCTGCGGCCCCAAGTTACAAAGTGTACAGCCTCATACTGGGTAGCTCATTTAGAGAAACTCATGTCTGAGCAATGGGATTTTCCAGGCCTTAGTTTTATGACTATGGAAAGATTATCTTCTGATAGAAATACTGTCTTTTGTTTATCAGATTGTTTCCAGCAGAGGGAGAAATTCACTGAACAGTAATGGTCCTTGTTCATAGGATTATATGAGACTGAGGCACTGTTCCTAAGAGTATTTTCTGCAATAAGAAACAAAAATATTTTGGAGGCAAAGTGTTTGCAAAGATTTAACTTCCAAAAAGCTCTCACATTTCCTCATCTCTGTATGTGCTGCACAATTAATTTTCTATTTCTTTTCTCCCCTGCCCCCAGAAAAGTCAGAAGATCCTTTCTTTACACAAAGCTGAATAACCACTCAATTACCCAATGTGGACTCAGGATTGGTTGGCATTTTCCTACCACAGACATTTCTTTTGCCTCTTTAGAATCTCGTGACAGCAGTTTCACCACCTTTCCTGGGAAATTGTCCCAGGACCTGTCATTCTCCCTGCTCAGATATTGCCTTGTGGTATTAAAAGAGTGACAGGAATGGAAAGAAATGGATGCTGTTTCTAACTGGAGGCATTAACTACCTCTATTTCTCTACCATGGCAGAAAGTTATTACTATCTTATAGACTGTGCTGAATTTTGAATAGGTTGTTTCTCTTTGCTGCCTGCTTTCTACTTGTCTTTAAATAATAACATCAGTGCCCTTTTTGGTTAGAATTCAAAAACTTTGCCATTAAGTAGTAAACAAAGTGCTTCTGCTCTGGGCATGCTGATCTGCTGTTGTGGTTTAGGCCCAGTGCGTAACTGAGCACCACGATGCTCCAAAAAGGACTAGTCAAAATAAGGACTGAGAGGGCTTCTCACCACTTAAAAGGTCACAGGCAAAAGACAGACTCATCATAAGGAATAAAAACAAAACAATTTTACTTTGTTACCAACATCAGCGTAGAACAATGGGAGATACAACCAGATCTTAAAGTCAAAACACCTTCCCCCCACCCCTCCTTTCTTCCCAGGCTCAGCTTTGTTCCCAGTTTCTTCACTTTCCCTCCTGTGCCCTGAGGCTCAGGGGGATGGGAGTGGGGGTTGCAGTTGGTTCGTTCCATGTGGTCCTCAGGAGCAGGGGGACTCCTGCCAGCCTCTGCTTCCACGTGGTGCCCTTTCCACAGGAGAAAAAGTCCTCAGAAGTCCAATACGGGTCTGCCCACAGCTGCAGTTACCCCATGCACAAAACTGCTTCAGCCCAAGTTCACAAAGCTCCAGTCTGGGTCTGCCCAGTCACAGTTCCCTCACACACAAACTGCTCCAGCACACACTGCCCAGAGTCACGGCTTCTTCAGGGGCAGCCACTGCTCAGGTGGCCCTGCCCCACCAGTGGGCACCAACTCTATGGGCTGCAGGCCAGTCGACCTGGCTTTCGCCATGGGTTGTGAAAGGAGAACTTGGGCTCTGCATCCTCCTCCTCCTCCCTCTCTTTTCTTTCCTTCAGCTGACCTTGGTGTTCTTCAAAGTTGTTCTCCTTGGGCCCCACTCCTTTCTCCGCTGCAGGTCTATTCTGATGGCTCTGAACAGTTCTCGGCTCTCTCTCTTTTTGGGCTGAAGCTGCAGCGGGGCTTAAGCTTAAATTGAGGTGCCACCCGCACGTGGGGCCATGCTGATCGGGGCCGGTGCCAGAGAGAGAGAGCAGGCCCTGCTCACTCCGCATCTTAAATCCATGAGTTTGCAGTGGTACTGATTGGCTTGGCCCTGGTCAAAGGTGGGTCTGACAAAGGAAAAGGGGGAGCTTTTCAGGTAGCTTCTTAAAGTGCCATCTCCATAACCCCGTTACCAAAGACAACCAAAAACCCCTCACAGAAAATCCAATACATCTGCATTTCCAGGACACATCAATAATAAACATTACATGTATTCTTCTGTCAAAGATATTAAATCATGGAAGAAATCTGCACAAAAGTAAGCAAGTGAGAGATGAGTGCTCAGAAGGTGAGGAGAAGGTCAGCTCTGAGGAAAGAAGGGTCGGAATATTATTTTTTAGCAATGATGGATCAGCACCTTTAGTCCTTAAGCTCCACTTTCCTGGTGTCATAATATACCATAATACATAAATTGTTAGTTCTAATCCCCCTGGGTTTATAGTGTGTTTGCACACAGACATACACACACACGTCAGGCAGGGTTAATGGGAGAAGGATATCAATGTTATTATAGCAAATGAACGTATACACTTCATGTGGCAGGTGTTATTTGACTCCTAGCAACACCTGAGACAAAGAAGCTGTGCAAATGTCACACATACATCCAGGAAAAACTTACATAGGGATGGAAACCTTCAGAGTGGTGAAACACTTCACTGCTGCAGATTTCAGCCCCTGGAACACTGACAAAGGATTGCGGTGGTACAGCAGTACCGGCAAAACTCAGCCATCCTCATGGCCCTGCAGTTCAGGAAGAGCTTTCCATACATTTCCTCTCTATCCTGCCATGATGCTGGATGTCCTGCACAGACATGGAAGTATGGACAGAAGTTATGTTGGTGGGATCTTGGAAAGATTTCTGCTTTGGTCTATAGAATGAAAGAATGGCAGCAAAGGGAAATCAAGAGATGAACAAGGAAAAGAGAAGTAATGGGTTCACTGAGGGAGCCAGATGATGGCAGAGGTGCAAAGCAGATGTGCAGAAGGGTGGCAGGAAGATGTGACGGCATTCTTTTTACAGATCATTAGGAGGGCAGTTTCCTGTAATATTTCTGGCTACCTGTGGCTAGTGAAAAACCCAATTGCAATCCTCTTCAACACACACACACACACAAAAGCAGGATTACCTTTTGCCTTGACTTCTACATCACAACTAGCTTTTATAGCAGGTTAATATTGCTTGGTTCAAATACGGTAAAGCTGAGATTTTTATCTTTGTTCCTAACTGATTGCCTCCTCCTCTTCTATCAGAAGTTTCTGACTTCTAACATCCTAGTTTATGTAGTTTAGTTAGGACTCTTTCAAATTATTATCTGTCTTTTTCTTCCACCACTCATATTTGCATCCTTACAAGTTCATTGCTCCGAATCGCATTTCTGTAATAGGACATTTATTAATATTCTGTACAGAGTCTTCCTCTCTTGTATATGGAGTCCTGTGGCTAACATTTGAAGAATGCCATTAAGTAATCTGTGATTTTTTCATAAATCATAAATGTTTAGTTTTGGGTTTGGTTTTTGTCATCTTTGCTATAATAAGGAGGTAAATAGATTCATTAAAACAAGGTATTTGTCACTGAGTTCAGAGGAAACGCAGAAGTAATGAGCTTCTGAATATAGTCAGAGACAAAACCAAGTCAGAGCCAAGTTTGCACAAGTTTGGTTATTTATCACTTCCCTTTTACTGGGCTTCTCGTGCTAGACTTCTCTTTCTTCTTCTGGAAATCTACATCCTGAACTATACGTAGGGAAGATCTGGTCCAAAAAGGGTCTTAAATATGAGTCTGACTTTGATGGTAGAACCTTGAAACAAGTGCAAGTGTATTTTCATGAATTGGACTTTCATTTTCCTGTTGCATTCAAGCTGTGATGATGATTGTTTTTAAAAACGGGAGCAGCTGTGCTGAAAAGTAGATAGATACCAGGTATTAGTACAATATTTCATCGTTTGAACTAAATTTTCATGTAAAATTACTAGAATATATTTCTAAGTATACAAAAAAATTCATGTAAGATTTTGGGTTTCTTGTATGTAAATCAAATGCAAATCAGATGTCATTGCCTTTTTATTTGCTTTGAACTGCCTAACTTTAGATTAACAAAAATGTTTGCATTCTCCCTTTTCAAGCTGCAGTGCTTTCATTGCTGAAGGTATGTTTCTGAGCTATCACAATCTATCAACAAAATTAGGAGATAATTTTTAGCTATAGCTCAGCTAGTAATTTCAAAATTATTCCAAACAATCCCATTTTTGTCATTATGTAATCACAGGTGGTTCTTAAAAGTTCCTTTTTACACTTCAGGGCATTTTCAGCATACAAGGGAAACAAATAACCCAATCTAGGGAGGCAAAGAGGCGGCTGGGAATCTATAAACATTGCATTCTTGTAGAAGTTAAATTCCTGACCTGTTTTCCAGCCCTAGGCAAGTCACAGAAGTTTTTACATTTCATTTGTCATAATTAATGTCCTTTGCTTGTCATATAAGGGAGAAGAAAGGAGGAAAAGGTATTTTCACTTGTTCTTTGGAAAAATTTCAAAGCTGTCTCTTGTTTTCTGTATTTGCTTGTGCTCATATGTAACCTCACCAAAATTTTACTGAATCTTATCAACCTTCTGAAATAAATTTAAGATCTTGAGAAGAAATGCCTCCTCTACCACATTAATACTTTAGGGTCAGTTTTCAGTTAAAACAAGAGTATATGAGTGTTACCTTGGGAAGACCCAGAGCACATGTGAGTACTAGCCTGTGAGTAGGGGCTCACTTGGCACGATGGTGAATCCAGGTCAGGCTCAAACCTCTGCCTCGACAGCTGCAATTCTGAATCTGCTTGCCACAGTAAGAGTTTAAGAGCCAGACTTTTGGCTGTTTTGGAATTAATTTTAAAAATGTGTAGGAATGGAGAGTTCAAGGCGATGCCACACATGCTGGGATAATAAATACCCAGAGCGCTGGGCTATTGACTTTTCTTGGAAAGGAACAAAGTCCTTCAGCGTGTTTCTTAGAAACCCACCCTGGAACAGAGAAATCTTTGCCTAGTAAGTGTTAAAATTAGTGCATTCATGTGAAAGGTTTTGAGTTCAACAATGTGACGTTTTCTAATTACTGTTCTCTTTCTAGTGAAAAAAATTACTGGTCAAATAAATGATGTAATTAAGTCTAATGCATTCAGTGTCCCATTCCTTCCCCTCATTGCTTTGGGGCACTATGATATACTAGTTCTTACCTATACAAAACTACAAAATTATTCCAGAATCTTCAGCCAGGATCCCACCAAGCTGGAAAATTCCGTTAAGGGAGGAGGTATTTGTATTTACCTGCCTTCAAGCAGTATAGGGGAGTATTGGGGTTTTTTTGCACTGAATAGGTTTAAGTCCACAATCTTAAACAGTAGATACTTTAAGTTCCACAAGAACCGTGCTTAAAATGCTATTCCCCAAATCCTTAGAATTGATTAGTTTTATTCAATGAGAGTTGGGCAGATAAATCCCCAGAAAACTTCACATGTCCTCTCACACACTTAAAAATGCAACGGAAATGCAGACAGTAAATAAAAAAATTGATTTGCTTTCAAACACCACCAATATTTTGACCTTTTTAGAGTAATACAGAAGCTTTAAAAACAGGTGACAGAAGCATGAGTTATATTTTTGTCTATCTGAATACAGACTAATGCCGTAGTGGTCAGGTTATGTATATACATATTATTTTTTAAATTTCTTTAAAGACTTATTTAATGTTTAGAAGTATGACAAACCACATGAAGGAGAAAACTCTCCATATATATAGTTTCACAGCTACCTTTCTTATAGAAGCTCTATATACTCACACATATAAGTGGACATACAGAGAAGTCCAGAATGTCCTTAATTTATCTTGTTAACAGTTTAATAGGTTATCTCTGAGTCGAGCCCTTCCTTTCCTGCCCTCTCTTCTGTGTATAATTGAGGCTTTGCCTCACAGCTTGTATCTTTTGCATGAAAATGAAGTGTCTGATGATGCTCCCCTTAAAAGCTTGTCTGCTCTGTATGTAAATGCGATCTCTCGCCTAAAGTCTCTAGATCCTATTTGTAAAGGTGACTGTGGAACTTTTCAGACGTCAGATATGCACATAACTAATCTGAGAAGAAAACTGGTGGTGATTAGAGTTTATCAGAATTTCGAGTTCCTTAGAAAAACTAATGCTTGAAGACTAGCTTTCTTTCTGAATTAGGAGGAACAGCTGAAATCCTGAAATCTTTTGCTGAGTGAAAAATGTCAAAAATTCCAATAGTTTTTATAAAAGAATATAATTTTATATACATTTTTTAAATTATTCCAAGTTAATGTTGGGCTATGGATAACAGCTATTCCCTGGGTAATGCTTTCAGTGCTGCTCTTGTCTTCCTGATCAAATGAGAAACACTTTGAAAGACTTAGTGTTACTTTTCCAGTTCAATCTTTATTCAATGGTAACTGTACTTAAAACTTACTTTAAAAGGTTAGAAAAAATGTAAATGTCATGTATTTCACATTGTAACTTGATGTATTAACAAAGCCTATCAAGTAGTATTTATGACCAACCTCAAAATAATATAGAAATATTCAAACTACTGTAAATAAATAAGGCATAACAATATTTTGATACTAAAACCTCTATTTTGACATTACCAAAGCAGATCACATTTTACTTTAGGAAGTTTTCTGGAGGGGAGTAGTTTCATCAAAATCAGTAGCATCTTATGAGGCACAAAACTCGCTATTTTTCATCGAAACACTATTTCCCAAAAGAACAGTTTTAACTACAGCGTTATAACTAGAGTTCATTCCTACCAAGAATTTAATTACTTTTTAACTTCTGTACTTGCATTTGTGAGCTTAAGATGGAGTCACAAGGGTCAGGACCAACTGGTTCACCATTAATTGTCCATGGCAAGGATCAGGAGCAGGGGGAGTTTCCCTGCTGCCAGGAAGGCTTGGCAAGAGAACAGCAGAGAAAGACAAAGTGGGTAGAAGCAAATGTCTTCATTGGATAGAAAAAGAATGAAATATTGCCATGTTTGATCCCATTTCTGCTCAGAATTCACAAAGGCATGCAGCAACCCATAGCAACATGTTCACCAGCAATTCAAACTTGGGTTCGTTCAGGTATGAGATTGATGCCATCCTCCAAAAAGGGGCAGTGCCCAGTCAACTCTCATTCTAGTCCAGCTGAAGCTAGAAATGGAAAGAGCTGTGATGGACTGCAGCATATGCTCCTTAACTGGGAAACCCTCTCCATTAAGAGTGGGAAAGGAAAATGGACCTTTGCTGCTCTTTTGTTATACTGCAGGTTCATTTGGCTGAGCTGCTTGAGGTGGCTTTGCTGCATTCTTTATCTTGAGTGTTCCAGCATAGATTAAAGCACATCTGAACACAGAAACAAATCTTTGAAATTAAAGTGGAAAAGTAGAAACATTTTTTAAAAATGTATATACTGTCAGAAAATAATGTGGTTTCAAAAGACCATTCAGCTGCTCTGTTCTTCAGATTTTGTTGTTGGGGGTTTTTTTTCCATTCTGCTCTTTGGGAGGTGCTTTCACATGTTTCCATGATATTTAATTTTTGTGCTTGAAATTTGAGCAGTTTCTGTTTGAACGATGCATTGTGTGTACTTTAACATGCTCGTGGCAATACCACTCTACAGTGAAATACAACAGTCTTCAAATGGGCTTTTTTGGTTAAAGACCATATTCAATTTTCAGCCTGGTCTTTTGGGCCCCCTTTTCATCTCACAGTTGACCTCGGATCTCAGAACTCTAGCTGCAACCCAACAATCCATCAGTTTCTTTTCTACAACAGTGTGGCTGCTGCACAGAAACTACTTATTTTCTTATTTTCACCCTTTTCTTTAATGTGAAGATACAGCAAGAGGACACCTTTCATGGCTTGTATTTTAAAAATGCCAAGAGCAGTTAGAAAAAGCACCCACTTCACCATAAATATGTATAACGTCTGAAGAAAAAGCCTTCAAGTTCATGTGTTCAAAATCTGGTCGCAATCTAAAAATTTTCTAAATACCATACAGCAGACTCGGAAGAGCTTTAAAGTACTCCAGAGCTCTTGACATTATTGCAATTGTTGTCAGAGAAAGACATGGTGTCTCTCAAAGCAGAATCTGCATAATGCTCCCAAAAGAGTGAAAGGGAAAACAGTATTTTTTTTGAAAGAGACAAAAATGCGTCATGATCTTCCTCCAGTGGGTTGCTGGTACAGCACAGGGCTAAATGTTAGAAAGTTTAAATCACTACAGTTTTTGTAAAACTTTATACTTCCTCTGTATCTCTCTGGGAGAGAGGGACAATCTTGCTTTGAAGGGCTGTGCTATTCATATCTATAAGGCACTTGAAAAATCTTATGGGTAATTGTACAGCAGTGCAAGGTTAGATGTGCTTAGGAAGATGAGCTTTTTCCCCACTGAGCACAGCCTTTTTCACACTGTAAAGCACCACCTACATTGCATTGTAGAATGCTTTAGAAGAAATCACTGGCAAAATGCATAGGCCTTGATTCACACATCTTAAAGACAAAATTGTGGCCTGGACACTTCATCTAAGAAGTACCTATTTAGCACAGACCCGGAGTGTGAGCTGCTCACTTACCACAGGGCCAGAGATGTGCAGATTACTGCTTTGTGTTCTGGTTTGAACCTTTTTCCAGCTAGCCAGTGAGCGTGGATCTTCTTCTTCTTTTCTATCTGATTATTAGGTATCATTTAAGCCTTGTACCTTCACAAATATGAACAAATTCTTTGGTTTTCCATTAGCCTGGAGGCATATACAGCGCTGTCAGGCTGATGAATCATCTTCACTGTTCTAGGGAGCCAATAAAACTATTAGCCAATATGAGAGATGCGCAAAGCGCTACTTGCATGTCTTTGCTTTCGCTTCAGTTTTGTGTTAAATCACTTTCATGTCAGCTCTGAGACTTCAGTTCAAATGGGTATTGTATAAGACCATGCATCTCAAAAGGTGGCGATTGTCAACCAAAAGCAAGCAGGCATAGCATCTTCCGATGAAATGAAGGGCCACTACAATGATGTTGGAAAGTTTGGCAGCTGCAGGACACCCCAGAGTTTTAGGACACTTACTGACCAACACCATGGTGATGCAAAGGCAATCACTGAAGCTTGGAGTGAGGAGCCTGGAAACCTTCAGTTCACATCCTGGAACTCTTAGGCGTTGAGAAAAAGTCTTGAATGTTTTCTATAGGTCATTTAAAGTGTCAGCAGACTATCCAGCACCAAATCATCATACAGTGTATCCTCCAGGGAAATGGCAAGGTAGATATTTAAGTGGGACAGTCTCAGTGCTTAGAAAAATTTGTGTTATAGTCTTTCTTTTCTGTTACTGGTAACATAAGGCTAGGAACCAAGGCTCTGAACCACTTTTAAAGTTCAAAGTCTCATTGAGCTCCCAGACACCTCATAAATCTAGACCATGGATACCGTTTCCTTCCTCTTCTGGGATGATTGCATAATTTCAAACAGCAAAAGAGACAATAATGAACAACAATGTGGAACTAATTGGGTTTATACAAAGTGTTATCTTGGAAATGGTCACACGAAAGAGCCATTCATCAAATTTTAGTGGTAACAACTTCCACACAGGGGAATGCTGGGAAAGGCAGACAAGTGTGTACCAAAATAAAGCTGGATGGGGAGCAGCTCTGTTGAAAAGGATCTGAGGGTGCTGGTAGATATCAACCTGAACAGGAGCCAGCTGGGTACCTGGCAGCAGCAGCATCCCAGGCTGTATTAACAGGAGAAGAGCCAATAGACTGAGGGAGGTGTTTATCCCCACCAGATCTGCACTCATTAGCCCATATCTAGAATACTGCATCCAGTTCTGGTTCCCCAAATGCAGGAATGAGTCTGATAAACTAGAGAAAGTTTAGAAGAGGTCGCAAAGATGTTTGGGGATGGAGCACTTGTCCTGTGAAGAGATGCTGAGAGAACTGGTCTGGTTTCACCTGGGAAAAAGAAGGCTTCAGGTGCACTCACAGTAGGCTCTGCAGCACCTGGGAGGAGATCACCCCATGGTCCATGCTGTGGTCTGACTCCACAGCAGACCCTGCTCTAAGCAAGAACCTGGACTAAAGCCCTCAGAGGTCCCTTCCAGGCTGCATTGGCCTGTGATCCTCTGATCCTCTTTCTTTACAGGTTACTTGTTACTTCTTTTTTTTCTGTCTTCCTTCTTCATCGCCTCTGTCTTTACCTTTACATATGTTTTTCATTTCGTGTATTCTGTTCATTTCCCTGTCTAAAGTTCATTTTGCTCTTTTTCAATTCCAGTCCCTAGCATTTCTTTGTTTATCTTCATAACAGGTTATTGTTTCAAGGTTGCTAGGTCTTCTCCTCCTCCATTTTTGTTCCCTGCTTTGTCCTGCCAGCCATCACTAAGCTTCTCTTCTTTCAAACAACATTAATCTTTGGGCATTGATCTTTAAATAGAATTCAGAAATAAAACATCAGTCTTCCTAGTTCTGTTTTAATTTCTTAATCTTTTTCTGATGTAATTTCAGAGTTAATATTGCTACCAATTTAAATACAGCTTGCTGTATTGAGAGAATAGCAACTTGACTCAGTTTTGGGTCATTTCTCTCTGATGCAGAAATTTGTTTTATTACAGATATTGTAGAATACGTTCGGATGTTCATCAATAAGAAAAATATTTAGCATTTAGTACAATCAGAGCAAATCGATAGAATTCTGGGTCAGCTCAGGTCTAATTGTGGATCAGAGTTCGCAAATGAGCAGGTAATGAAAGTGTCTTGGCTAGGCAAAATACCTATCAGTCTGGGTGCTAAACTTGTCTCCCAATAAAGGGAGGTGGCTAAGCCAGATTTGTACAGCCACTGTACAGTTAACATTGGGGAAGAATAAAGAGAGATGCACTGTAGCAGCTGTGGCCTCAGTGGACCATGGAAATGTCCAAATAGCATTTTTTTTAATCTGAAATGAAGAGGGCACAGCCTTCATTCCTTTGTCTGTTTGCAGGGATCTGTGTGGGAAGCTCCTGAGACTCACTCATCTGCAGTTTCAGTGAGGGGAATAAGGCATCCAAACTGGCAGACTGATCTAAATCCTGGTGGAGAAGAACTGACCCAGTAAAGCCACTAAATCCAGAATTCACCAGGTTGCAGGGGCACTCAGACCACCTGACACCACACCCCAATCCTGCAGAGCAGAGCTGTTCTCATTGCATGGAGACTCTTCCTTGTTCTTCTCCTCAGGTCTGGAGGGCATGGGTGGGTTGTTTTACCTTATTTTATTACCAGTTCTGCCTGGGATAATTTCACTACCGAGTGGGCTGTAAAGCACAAAAATGTTTTTGAGGCGTACACCACAATTTGACACAAGCTTTTTAATAAGTTAATCCCGTTTGCTTTGCATGTCTGAGGCTTATTAGGTTATTTGAAAACTATGGTAAACTATCCCTCTGTCATGTATCTTTTTCATCTCTATTGTGTCTAGAGTTTTCTTTCTCTCTCTAACCTTGTAGCAGGAGACATTCAAAAGAACAGTACCATCGCTCGCTGCATTTAACTAAGCCAAGATATGACTCCTGGGGATAGTCTAATGGGGAAAAGAGCAGGAAGAGAACATCATCTGCCAGCATATTAATGTTCCAAATTATGCACATCCTTCTTCATAAATATAGTTTCATTAATTCCAAGTCAAATAATATTGATTCTCAGTGTGACACAAAGACAGGTGATCACTGTAATCCAACCTACATAGCAATCTGAATCTGAGGCAGGAGGGAATGGAAACTCTTGACAAATGTTTTTGCCAGAGTCACTCTTATGAGAAGTGGAATAATACTTTTACTGGAGCCAGGAAAATTTAAACATGCATAGATAATTTAAAGAAGCCTTTTCTGAAATTAGAAGAGGAAAAAATGCTGTCTAATTTCTAGTTTCTTAAATTTCATTATTATTATTATTATTATTATTATTATTATTATTATTATTATTATAGTAGTTCTGAACAAACTATTTAATAGAGTATAAACTAACACATCACTGCATTTCTGGAGGAAATAAAGAGTGTATATAGTTTTCCAATAGGAGCAAAGCTTTTCCAATAAGCTTTATTATTCTTACAAAGGGTTATCTCCACACCAACCCTTAAAGGAAGAAATATTTAGAAAAGGGATTCTCTTAACTTACTCTTACTGCTAGCTTTACATATCACAGAATCACAGAATCACAGAA
>NW_010192814.1:15910-16178 GCF_000695765.1 Mesitornis unicolor | reverse complement strand
GGAAGGGATGGCCACTTGGGAGGAATACAGGCCTGTTGTCAAAGGATGTAGGGAGAGAATTAGGAAAGCTAATGTCTCCTTGGAATTAAGCATTGCAAGGGAGGGCAAGGACAGTAGAAAGGGCTTCTTCAAATACATTTCAGACAAAACTAATGCTAGAAGCAATGCAGGCCTACTGCTGAATGAGGTTGTCACGGCCCACTTTAAAAGTGAGCTCCTTTATCCCGGCACGGCAACAGAGAGATACAAGATAACTCAGAAGGAGGAT
>NW_010192814.1:0-15330 GCF_000695765.1 Mesitornis unicolor | reverse complement strand
CAGCTGGACAAGCAGTTTCTTTGTCTTGTCCAGGCTGGAAGATGGTGGGTGAATCACACTGTCTCAGGCTTAAGGGGGACTGTTTAAACTCTTCTCTCACGCCCCTTGCCTGTACCAGGTGGTAGGGCACACAACAGGATATGACACGCCCCCCTCCTGGGTAGACCTGCACATGCTCTCCAGCACAGCCATTCCTGCCACTGGGGGGGTTGCTCCTTGAGAATCACCTGCTTTGAGGCATTTAACTCACGCTATGCCAGGCCAGGCCCATACAGAGGTGCATGCCCTGGTGATAGAGGAAGCTAAGGCAGAGTTACTGAATGACTTCTTTATCTCTGTCTACACTGCTGGAGACTGTCCTCAGGACACCCAGACCTCTGATGCCCCAGAGGAAGTCAGGATAAAGAAGGGGTTAGCTTTGGTTGATGGAGAATGGGTTAGGGATCAATTAAGCAATCTGGACATACATTAATCCGTGGGCCCTGATGGGAAGCATCTGTGGATGCTAAGGGCGCTGGTGGAAGTCATTGCTAGGCCATCATCTTTGGTAAGTTCTGGGCAACAAGAGAGGTACCTGAGGACTGCAGGAAAGTAAATGTCACTCCAGTCTTCAAAAAGAGCAAGAAGGAGGACCTAGGTAACTACAGACCAGTCAGCCTCACCTCCATCCCTGGAAAGGTGATGGAACAGCTTATCCTTGGAACTGTCTCTAGGATAAGGTGTCATTAGGAGCAGTCAGCATGGTTTTACTAAGGGGAAGTCATGTTTGATCAACCTTATAGGCTTTTATGAGGAAATAAACAGGTGGATAAATGCCAGTAGGGCAGTGGATGTGGTCTATCTTGATTTCAGTAAAGCATTTGACACTGTCTCCCATAGCATCCTCACAGCTAAACCGAGAAAGTATGACGATTGGATAGTGAGGTGGATTGTGAACTGGTTGAAGGAAAGAAGTCAGAGGGTTGTGGTCAATGGGACAGAGTCTAGTTGGAGGCCTGTGTCTAGCGGGGTCCCTCAGGGGTCGGTACTGGGACCAGTACTATTCAATATATTAATCAATGACCTAGATGAGGGAACAGTGTGCACTGTCAGCAAGTTTTCTGATGATAAAAAATTGGGAGGATTGGCTGACAGTCCAGAAGGCTGTGCTGCCATTCAGAGAGACCTGGACAGGCTGGAGAGTCGGACTGGGAGACGTTTAATGAAATTCAACAAAGGACAAATGTAGAGTCTTGCATCTGGGAAAGAACAACCAGGTTGCAGACACGCCTGCTGGGGAGCAGCATAGTGGAAAGGGACCTGAGGGACAGCATGATGGCCATGAGCAAGCAGTGTGTCCTCACAGCCAAGAAAGCCATCCTGGGGTGTATTAGAAGGGGTGTGGTTAGTAGGTTGAGAGAGGTTCTCCTCCCTACTACTCTGCCCTTTTGGGACCATATCTGGAGTATTGTGTCCAGTTCTGGGTTCCTCAGTTCAAGAAGGACAGGAGGAATGAGCCAGGCTTTTCTCAGTGAGTTCCAATGATAGGACAAGGGGCAGTAGGTGCAAGCTGGAGCATAGGAGATTCTGTGTAAACATAAGGAAAAACTTTTTCACTCTGAGGGTGACAGAGCACTGGAACAGGCTGCCCAGAGAGGTTGTGGAGTCTCCTTCTCTGGAGACATTCAAAACCTGCCTGAACGCGTTCCTGTGGGACCTGGTCTAGGTGATCCTGCTCTGGCAGGGCGGTTTGACTAGATGATCTTTTGAGGTTCCTTCCAATTCCTAACATTCTGTGATTCTGTAATTCTGTGTAGATAAAGATAGCTTTAGTTAGGGATGTCAACTTGTTTCTGATTCTTTTTAGATTTTATAAATATATGACATATATTTGTGATATAAATTTATGGTTTGCTTCAGAGTCTACATCTGTTTTTCAAAATTAATTACTTAAAACCCAATCAGTGGCATGCTCTCAGAGAAGCTTTTTAAAAATTGGATTCCATATTCTCTTGTTGGGATTATTTCCTTTCTTCTTTAGTTTTCCTTTTTCACTGCAAGTTTTTTGGTTTTTTTTTGTTGTTTTTCCTTTTTTTCCCTATCATTATCTGCTCATACTCCACTTATCTCACTTCTTTGAGCTGCATGATATCAGAAAACTTTTTATTAAAGCAACTGCAGCAGTTTAAATTTTTGCAATGGCTTTGCCTTCTCTGCATCCTGGCTAGGCAGGTAGAAGTGCAAATTTCCACGACCTGACCGTTGCCTTTTTTGTTGTTGTTCTACTATATGCTACAAAGTTTTGTTCATTTCTGTCTTTAGATCTCTCTCTCCTTCTATTCAGATAAAAAGACAATTGTAAAGCCTTTCTGTGTCAAGCTTGTTTTATAAAGTGAGCTATGATTGGTCCTGAATTATACAAGTTCCTCGTCTGAAAGAAAGACATTAGAATGACACAATAGAGAAAAATGAATGGCAGCATGTCTAGGACAAGTTGCCTCCTTCCTGTTAAAGATGCAAAAGGCAAGACTTCATGGACTAGCAAACACTGAGTGGAAAGAATTCTCATGCATTGAGGAAAAGCAGTTTTATGAAGGATTCTGCCACACTGTTCATTCTGCCACTATTTATATGAGGTCGTGCCTCACCAAAGTCTCAGCTTTAATGATTTTCATTTTTTTGAAATGGTTCAATATTTACCATTTTCTGATATGACTCATTCATGTCACCTTTGGGGTTTTAAGAACTGCTGATCTTCTGAGGCGTAGATCTAAGCTGAGTTTTAGCTTTTGCCTTTTTTTCTGAAATAATAAATTAATAAAAAGACATTTTTATACAGAAAAAAGAGGGATTTAAAAAGAAATAGCTCTTTGAGAAAACTTTAATATTAATTTACAGAGGATTTCAATCTAAGAAATTATTAAATTATCATGAAGGTTTTCTTGGTATACAGTTTTGACTTTTGAACAACAAACAAATCAACCTTTTGTATTCTCCCGAGTTGCATTTTTTCTGAGCAAGAGTAAGAGTACTTCAGACTAATTACAGCCTTTCCTATAAATAGATATTTATAATGACATAAAAATATGAAAAAAATAATTAATGCACGTGTTCCTACTATGGAATTTTATCTGTGTTCTAGTCCATATTTGTAAAGAATTCATGGGTTATGCTTTTGTAGTGTGACTGATCCTAGAAATGCCTCTGCATATAAGCAGCTGTATTCATATAAGAATCCCCATTGATTTCAAATTACCCACAGAATAAATATTTGCCAAATCAAGTCCTCACATAGAACGTTATCTTCTTATCTATACCGAGCAACATTAAGGTGGAAATACTATTAATATTTTATTGGAAATAATTTAAAGCAAATTTTAACTATTTTTTTCTTGAGGAAGATGCTGTAGTAACATGAAGTAAATTATAATTTTAACTTAGTAACATTATTTACACAAATTAGCTTTCAAATATGTATTCACTCATATTAGGATATTGCTACATTTTCTAGATCAGTTTGTCTCATTATCATTGTACACAACTATAAATGAAAACCATGTTATCTTTTTTTCGCTTTGTATTTTTTCAATGGAATCTGTTTATGTGGAAAAATATCAGTCACTTTAGAAGATGAAGTCATGAATCTAGAAGAACATGCAGTGGCCTACATTGCTATATGTTTTGCATATATTGCATTCAGCTCCTTGTAATGAAAACAGTCAGTAGAAATATGATGAAAGAGTCACAGTCACTTTTGCTTTAGGGCTATAGATTCTAAACTTTATAATAATGAACCAGGAGTAGAATGGAAAGTGGTAGTGCAATAATACCTCTTCTGAGGCATTTCACATTAAGGTCCAATCCATTCCTTCTTTTGAGCATGAAAGGGTGTTGCATCTTTTATGGACAGGCTGAATTTTGCCAGAATAGAGCAAAGTAGGACATTAATATGCATAGTTGACTAACCCAACCATATGTCAAGATTGAACACAGTCCTGTTAAGCAGCAGATAGAAAACAATTTTCTTTTAAAAAAATGAAGCTATTTTTTACATTCTTTAGACTAGATGTGAATTGCTTACAAGGCTAAGTTTTCCTCTAAAATTTTGATAAAGCAGTCTGGACCATTGTAGCTGTTTCTCTGACATTTTAATGGAATTTTATTCAGCAAGTCTGAATTTGCTGACTATAGTTCTTAAGTTATTACACAGCACTTGTAAAATCCTGACTGTGGCAGTATATTCAACAACTGCAAAGCAAGAAATGAGCACTCAATTCATCAAATATATGAGTATCATACAATAAAGGTAATTTTATTCTGAAGAGGTGTAGTTTCTCTTTCGTACAGCATGATTATTACTGATTATACATAATGGTTACCATTCTAATACAGACGCTAAGACCTTATGATTGACAGTGAAAAAGTGTCATCACAAAATGTGTATTGTCCTGATGTTTCTCATTACCAGTAAGTTTGCAACCTCACTGCACAGCTTTTCCTAAACTCCTAGTCTTTGAAACTATCCTTCCTATACGTCTTTAGGGGTTTTTTTCCCCCTAGAAGAGAGTTCTTCAAAAACATTGGTAGCCTCCTCTTTGCTCACAGAACAAAAGCAGTAACATTTACTCAAATGTACACTTCCCCTTTCCTAAAAAAAAAAAAAAAGAAAATTCTGTCACATGGTGGGTGTTATGGTTTAAGGGTTAGTAGACTGAGAGAGAAGGAGAGATGGTAGCTGTAGGACCCTGAAGAGTCAGAGAGCAGTATTGTTCCCTTCCCTTACTGTCCACAGTCTAAAAACCAAGGAGGCCGGAAGTTTTGGAGGCTCTTCCTTCCTTCCTAGGCCGCCTCATGTCACATTTTCTGGACAGTTGGACCTATCTCCACTTGTTCAGTGGCACCCACCACCATCTGCTCCCCAGAATGACTGAAGTCCCTTGCGATGAGTCAAGGTTGCCACAAGGGACTTTTCTTGGACACTTTTACCTGGGATTATAGTCTTAACTTCCAACTCTGTGTGACGAAACTCTCTATTTCCTTTACTTTCCTCCTATGGGAGGGTGGGAGAAATAATAGAGAGAAAATCCTGTACTCTATTTCATTTGGATTTGCCCTGAGCTGCAAATGGAGACAGGATAAACTGACACCCAGCATGGGGCAACTGAGTTTGGAAACATTTCTGAATTAAAAGAAAATTTAAAATGTTGGGACAAGTTGGAAATTAAGGCAGAGTCTTAGGACAGAGATTCTTCATACCAGGTTAGAAATTAAGACTATAATCAGTTTAATGAAAAATAGGGAAAAGGAAAAGGGAAGTAATAAGGGACAAAGGATATGCATCTATATATAAAACCCCCTCCCAACAGTCAATATAAAAGTGTCTCAGAAGTCCCTCGTGGCCACCTTGACTCGTCATAAGGGACTTCAGTCATGTGAATGGTGGTGCATGCCACTGAACATGTGGAGGTAGGTCCAGCCACCTGGAGGATATGATATAAGGCAGCCCAGGAAAGAAGAAAGAGCCTCTTGAAACTTCTGGCCTCCTTAGTTTTTAGACTGTGTCTGGAAAGTGGAGGGAAAAATGCTGCTCTCTGACCCCTCATAGTCCTACAGCTACCACCTGTCATTCCCTCTCAGCCTATTAACATAACATTGAGATCAGATGTCCTTTTCTTTCATTTAACACATTCTTTCTTATATGACAACTAAGTCCTGTTTTTCATAAATCAAATATTCTTACTAGGCATGCTATTTACTTTCTGATCTGTCATACTGTATCTTCTACTAAGCACATAATTTGTGTATTTGAATACTGCTGTTCCTGCTATGCTTTTGCTACTTTCATTATTTGTACCTTATTTATATTAGATTTTGAGCAACTTAGTATTAGGTCCTTTTTCCTCTAAGAAAAGCTGCCTAGAGGAGTTTCTGATCCTGACTGGAGGTTTTAACCATTAAAGTTCAGAAAATCTAATTAAAAACATACACTCTTTTCATGCAGTGAGATCCTGTATTTGCAGTTGATCTCTGTTCTCCAGAGGATGTACTCTGTTGTCATATTCTGGTTAGTAACTTCTCTAATTTTAATGGTAATCTCTTTGAGCTTACTTAATTATCTCAGAATTATAAGCAAACACTTTTCAGAACAATCCTCAGACAAAGGTAGCTATACAATCATTCATTTAGTTTATTATTATATAGTTGTTCAGTTAATTAATTAATTATCAGAAGGCAGATCTCAAGCCTGGTAATGAAAAGCTGAATTTTTGCGTTCTTTCTATAATCGTACAGTAAACTCTTCATGTAGAGTGAGCTTGCAAGATTTAGAAGGGAAGATGGAAAAATAAGACTATAGAAATAAGGATATATGAGCACACAGAAATGGAAGAGATGGACAGGACACAGTCCAGAGTATCTTCTTTCATCAGAAAGCTGCCAAACCCATCTAAATTGTGACAAATGCTTTTCCAGGGCCTGAAGTAGCCTTTAAAGGGCGCAGAAGTTTCTTCTCATCCTTATTTAGCTGTTTTTCCAAGGTGAAATTTCTAAATTGAATCTTTTAAAGGTTACATGGTACATGTTAAAGCTACATGTTATACTGGAAGTTGTGTGAGAGGTCACAACAGTAACGACATCATATAGTACTCTTTACCTTGTCATACAATTATTACGATGATTGCTCCTGCTTTTTGTGGTATGTTACACAGGGAAGATAGTGTTTATTAAATCTCCTTCCATTGAAAAGGATGAGAAATTGCACAAAAGTGCACTAAATATTTTTAGTTGAAAAGCATCCCATGCCAACTGGTAACAAAGAGATAGGACTAAGAATCTACCTCTGAACTTGTTAGTGGGCAATTTGCCTATGAATTACTAATTAGGCTATTGAAATAAATGGCAAACTTTATGAATGAATGGGAAATCAATGATACTTTAACATTTTTCTACCAGTTTATCTTTCTGTTTGCCTGTTCACCATTTATATGGTTTGATTTATGTGTAATCAAAGTTATGAGCACCAAAGGCTCTAATTTTAAATTTTTTCATGAGAGAATAACTATGTTTACATATATAGGAAGAACGACTCATGTAGTCTTGGATTCAAAAGAAAGGAGTCTAAAAATCTAAATTATAATGCTGTCACCATCATAATGAAAATTACAGGTACTTTTTCACATCTGTAGCAAAGGGCACAGTCTGTCTTTTCTGGTCTTTTGTGATATTTAAATATGGCTTTTCTACCTTAATAGATATCTTGAGAGAAGAAAACTAGTTCTGTATGCTAATAATCCTGCATCTGCCTTTTCTAAAGCTTTGAGAAAGTGCAAGCAAAATCACCCAACCTTAATCTCAGCTGCCCTAATTGAGATTGACAGTGTAATAGTAGTGATTTGGTACAAGACCATGCCTGCATACAGATGAATTTATGTGTTGAGTTACTTGCCTCTATCTTTCATAGTAGAAGAATAATTACATTAGGTTTCCATTTGCAAAAGTAATTTTTGGTGTGATACCCCAAAAGTGAAGATGAAAGATGAAGAGCTGTGTCTGAGCGTTGCTCATTTTTGAAGTTTAAATTAGTATTGCAAAAACCTCTATCAACTGTTTTCACACATATGTTCCAATGTAAATGAAATCTCAGCTGACATTGAAGTAGAACTCTGTGAAGAAATACTTTTCTTTGCGTAATGATACAGTGTGATCAACAGATGGGAGTGGGAGGAGGAAAAGCAAATAAATGCAAGAAGGAGGAGGAGTGAACTGAAGTATAAACTCTCTAGGAAATTGAGTCACATAATAAAACAATTCAGGGTAAATATTACCTTAAATACTGGTATTTATAAAGATTTAGTACACCAGTTTTATTGTACATCAGTAATGTGCTTAAGTGTTTTTATTTTTTACAGTTTTTCCTAAACAAGAGAAAAACCTAAACAAAAAAAATTCTTACCTTTTATTCCTATGATCCAGCGCCAAGCATTCTGGATTTGATTTTGATTCAAACAATCATAGAATGGTTTGGGATGGAAGGGACCTTAAAGATCATCTAGTCCAACCCCCCTGTTATGGGCAGGGACACTCCCATTAGACTAGGTTATCCAAAACCCTGTCCAACCTGGCCTTGAACTCTTCCAGGGAGGGGCCATCCACAACTTCCCTGGGCAACCTGTTCCAGTGTGTCACCACTCTCACACTAAAGAATTTACTCCTAATATCTAGTCTATATCTACCCTCTTCCAGTTTAAAACAATTTCCCCTCATTCTATCACTACCTGCCATTGTAAAAAGTCCCTCTCCATCTTTCCTGTAGGACACCTCAAGGAACTGGAAGGCCACAATAAGGTCACCCCAGAGCCTTATCTTTACCAGGCTGAACAGCCTCAACTTCCCCAGTTGATCCTCATAGGGGAGGTCTTCCAGCCCCCGATCACCTTCGTAGCCCTCCTCTGGACCTTCTTCAACAGCTCGATGTTCTTCTTATATTGGGGGTCCCAGAACTGGACACATTTCTCCAGATGGGGTCTCACCAGAGCAGAGTAGAGAGGCAGAATCACCTTCCTCACCTGCAGTGAGCTGAAAACAAGAAACCGCTCAGCAGACAAATGCCAAGGGCAGCTTTTATTTTCTATCTCTACTTTTATAGCTACAGGTAAGGACCCAACTATGCAGCCAATTGGGATGTTCACATACTACAGCACTTTCCCATCCATCATTCCATTCTTTATGGCTAGGTGTTCCAAGACTGAGCTATCCTGCCACACACCATGCATACCATTCAACCAGTGTTCTGGTCAAGGTAACCCAGGCACACAGTGCTTTGCGTAGTTTTGAACTCCTACTTTTAGGCTGGTCCAAGGTCCTGTTATACTTAATAATAACTTAGTTTAGTCTTTTAAAGATTGCTTTTGTATAAATCCCAGCTGCTATTTATTCTCTTAATAATGTTCTCATGGGAATCCCAGCTTCTGCAGCACCTTGACTTGCAGCCTGTTGATGTTTTTCCTCACTTCCCCCTTTTATGTTTAAGGCCCCATTGGCAATTATTCAGCAGCCATTATTCAGCCTTCTGTGGCACAATGTTGGTGAATATTGCTCCAAAGGATCTGTAAGACACCGTGACGTCTCTGGCATTGGGGCTGGCTTCATTCAAGTGTAGTGGATCCAGGGTTCTACTTCAGCTTATTAACCAACCCTCCTCTTTTATGGTTGCTTTTATCAGTGTCTATCTCACTATAATAACGTTTCAGAATTGAGAGCTTTACCTGTTTTACTGATTCCAATTCAAGGATGTTTTTTTCTGCCACCTCTCTAGCAGTTTTATCAGCCAATTAATTACCTATGTTTACTGCAGCCAATCATGATAAAAGGGTTTAGAGTCCTTTATCTCTGAGTTCAAGAATATTGCTGAGTTGATTGCTCTAGTAATCTTAAGTTCCACATCATCCTGTTCAAACAGGACAACTTGGTGTTTAAGCATGCAGCTTGGGACAGCCAGTGTTCCCACTTTTGCTATTGTCCAGTTGCTCCCAGTTTCTGAGCCAGCATGCCCAGGGCAAGGTGTTGCGGCTTATGTGCAAACAACGAGAAAGGTTTGGACAAATCGGGCTGTCCCAGGTCAGATGCTGACATTAAAGCCTTCCTTGAGTTCTTAAAGGCTACCTGGCATCCAGGAGTCCATAGCAGTCAGTAGCTGAGAATCCACAGACTGCACCATCCGACCATGCCCAGGAGTGCTGTCAGCTCTCATGCAATTCTTGGTCCTGGCATCTGGCATATTTCTTCTCTTCAGTCAGCTCCCAGTTTCCGTTGTCCTTGTTCAACCTCAAAACTCAGATAAATTACAGTCCCTTTTCCTATGCGGGCTTTGCTGTTTAACACATGATAATCCTCCTTTGTCCCAGGAAATTCAGTAGGCTTATAGTCAGCCACAGATACCCTCCCTGAGTCTCAGTGGCTGAACATCATTGGACTGTTTGGAACCCTTGAAGTACATTTTGCATCCAGTAGTGGAGCTTTCCCACTCAAAGACAAATATTGCCTGGCTATCTTTGCCTAGAGATATGCAGAGCAAAGCATCCCCAAGATCAAGTACAGTAAACCACTTTTCTTTCAAATAAATCAGCAAGGTATATGGATTAGTTACTTCTGAGTGAATATCTTGAACAAATCAATTTACAGATAGGTTGGGTTTAAGTTTTTTTGTTGTTGTTGGTTCTTTTTAATACCTATAAATCTTGCCTCCTCTATCAGCTCTTTATATTACTTACATCTTTTACTAACACTACGCGCAGAACAAAAACATATTGGCATTTTTAAGGTTAATTCCACATTATTTTCAATTATCTCAGAAACTCTCAGTAACACCAAAGGAGGAGGAGGAACATTCCACACACACACTTGCTGCTGGCTGAAGCAACAAGCCCAAAAAAACTGATACGCGGATGGTGTGCAGAAACTAGCTCTGCAGGTGCCTCTGTTAAATTGCTCAAAATTGCTGCAGCTAAAATCCTTTCTTGTGGAGTTCATACTCATTTTGGACCATCTTCTTTATGGTGACCATATTATTCCATACATATCAATAACCAACATTTTCCAGTGTATTAGATTTCTATAGAGAATCATAAAAGCATCAGCATACAGAACTTCATCCCATTACCCAAGCTGAGAACAGAAGAACATTATTTGCAATATGTTATTATACTTTAAAGTTCCATTCTTTGGCTACCTTTCCTGATCTTCAAGCGTATAAATTGGCTATCAATTTTTGCAATATTCAATCAAATTTTTAACTCCTGCCCAAAATTTTTTAGCCATATTACAAATACAATTAAATGACACACAACACAGAAACAGCAACCACACATCACAGAAATTCTAAAACTGTTTACCGGTAATTTATCACACACATCAAACCTCAAAACCTGAGTGTTCCACAGGCTTTAATTTAGCAGAACTATAACCTCCCTTCAGGTACCTTTATAGCTCCATCCTCTTAAAGATTAAAGAAAGAACGCCTTTTACCTTCCCAGGGGCCTTGCTTAGAGCTCTTCAGTCCAGGAATTGGAGGTTCGCCCTGAGAATCACTCGGTGCCAGCTGGAGGTCATACAATCCCATGGATCTATCAAGGTCCAAAAGTGGTGTCCCATCTGGGGTGCCAAAAAACTGTCACTGAAATTGGGAATAGAAAAACCCCTTAACACCAATGTAGCATTAAGAAGCAGTCATTCTTTATTGGACATCAGGTGTGAGGGGCATTATTTTTTCTATCCAAGCTCGCAAGAATATGGTCACTTTTCTTTAGCATATTTATACACAAAAGTTCCAAGATTTTGCAATCTAAGTCACAATGATTGGTTGCAATCTAAATACAGTTATAATGCATTTAAATATTTGCTTAATTATTCTCAAATCAATTGTGGTTGTGTACAAGGGATCTTTTGGTGGTCTCTGGTGGTTCCTGGCAGATCTGAAGAGGCACTCTTATTGTTCTTGTTTTTTAACTTTATTTATTAATTCCTTGATTTCCCTTATCAAACAGTACCTCCTAGTCTATCTGCAGTCCTTCAAAATGTACCAGGACGTATCAGTGTGCCAAGATGTTTCGGCTTCAATTACTAAGTTGGCTCCAATTATAAAGAAAACATGTCCTTGAGTGGATTCTTGCTTGGATTCCTGCTTGGGTTCCCTTATAACAATGGTACTTGTTGTTTTATCCAGTTGATTCAACATTTCCCAGGTGATCATGGCAGGCACCTCAGTTGGTTTACCTCTGATCCTCACTTTCAGCCTTAGTTGCTTCATTTTTGGTAGAGGATTGTTGATTGGATCCTTCCAGCTCGTAGTATGGTTTTGCATTTCAAGCTGCCAACCACCGCGGTCGTGTGGGAAGAACACACACATACCCCCTTCCCCAAGTAATTAGTTCTACTGGACCTTTCCAAATTGATGGTCCAGAAAGGTCACGATACCAGATCTTTGGCCTATGTTGAAAGTGAGGTTTGTCTTGAAAATGTCTTTCTGTGGCAGTTGTATGTAAATGTTGAGAAGATTGATTAAAAAAATTAAGTGTGTATGTAGCATTGTCAAGCTGTTCCTGCAGGGATAGGCTATTCCCCCTTTTTTGTTTAAGCAGCAAGTGCTTGAGATTTTGATGTGTCCGTTCAATAATTGCTTCACCAGTTGGGAAATGTGGAATTCAAGTGACATGCTTAATGTTCCATTGTTGTAGGAATAATGCTGTAGCTTGTGCAATATAAGCTGGGCCGTTATCTGTTTTAATTTGCTTAGTTACACCGAGAATGGCAAAACAGCAAAGTCAGTGACATCGAACATCCTTTAACTTCTCCCCTGCTGCTGCCAGTGCAATAATGTACCCAGAAAAACTATCACCAGTAACATGAATGTATTCCATTTTCCCAAAGGAATTGTGATGCGTAACGTCAGTTTGCCATATTTCATTAGGAGCCAAGCCTCGAATATTTACACTTTCAGTAGTGGAGAGTATGACATACTGTTGACAGTCTGCTCAGGCACATATTACAACACAAGCCTGAGACTTTATGATACTGAGTTCTTTTTGTAAACTAGTTGCATTTTGATGAAAAAGGGAGTGTGATATTTTGGCAACAATTCAGGGCATGGGGGTGCAGAAGGGTGCATGTTTTTTCTTTGCATTTTCCAAAAGCTCTTGTACCCGTAGGGGCTGCAGCCGAACTGATGTTAATGGTGGATATAAATCAGATTCCTTTTCAGGATTAATAGATCCTGGGTGAAAAGGACCATGAGACACCTCCTCATCTGATCATTCTCCCCCTGCATATCATCGTGCATTGCTCTGGAACAGCAGCAGCTTTTGTATGTAGTAAATCTTCAGCTGGTTTTTAATGCAATATATACTATCTGCCAAGTTACAAACAGTTCATCTGGCACTGGAATCAGTGGATCTTTTTTTGTCTGCATTTCTTTCACAACCCTAGCCCACATAGAGCTATCACAGGTACCGCTACTAGGAAACCATGAGCAATGATCTCTAATCCAGGCCAAAAGTTTAACTAAACTAGTTTTTCAAACAGAAAACTCCTGTCCCTTTAAAATATGTTGAAGCCATTCTACTTAGAGCTTATGCTTCTGGGACACTGATTGCGTGTTACCATGTTACCCCAGCCGCGTACTTACTGTTAAACAGCAAATACTGAAAGTCGTGCGCAGTTTACCTTCCTCCCGACTTCAGCTGAGGAGTCACCGCTGGAGTTGCTTAAAAACCCGGTTCGGGCGCCAATTGCAGTGAGCTGAAAACAAGAAACTGACTCAGCAGACAAATGCCAAAGGCAGTTTTTATTTTCTATCTCTACTTTTATAGCTACAGGTAAGGACCCGACTATGCAGCCAATTGGGATGTTCACATACTACAGCACTTTCCCATCCATCATTTCCCCCATTCTTTATGGCTAGGTGTTCCAAGACTGAGCTATCCTGCCACACACCATGCATACCATTCAATCAGTGCTCTGGTCAAGGTAACCCAGGCACACAGTGCTTTGCGTAGTTTTGAACTCCTACTTTTAGGCTGGTCCAAGGTCCTGTTATACTTAATAATAACTTAGTTTAGTCTCTTAAAGATTGCCTTTGTATAAATCCCAGCTGCTATTTATTCTCTTAATAATGTTCTTATGGGAATCCCAACTTCTGTGGTGCTTTGGTTTGCAGCCTGTTGATGTTTCTCTGCACTCACCCCACTGGTCATACTTCTTTTGATGCAGCCCAGGATGTGGTTGACCTTCTGGGCTGCAAGCGCACACTGGCAAGTCATGTTGAGTTTTTCATCGACCAGCACCTCCAAGTCCTTTTCCTCGGAACTACTACTGAGTCACCCTCCAACCAGCCTGTATTTGTGCTTGGCATTGCCCCAACCCAGGTGCAGGACCTTGCACTTGGCCATGTTGAACTTCATGAGGTTGGCATGGACCCACCTCTCCAGTCTGTTCAGTTCCCTCTAGATGACATCCCTTCCTTCCAGTGTGTCCACTGCACCACACAGCTTGGTGTCATCTGCAAACATGCTGAGGGTGCACTCAATCCCCTCATCCAGATCATTGGTAAAGATGTTAAACAGGACTGGCCCCAAAACTGAGACCTGGGGAACACTGGTTGTGACTGCTCACCAATTGGATTTAGTTCCGTTCATCACAACTCTCTGTATTGGGTCATCCAACTAGTTTTTAACCCAGCAAAGCGTATGCCCATCCAAGCCATGCCCAGACAGCTTCTCCAGGAGGATGCTGTGGGAGACGGTATCGAAGGCCTTACTAAAGTCCAGATAGACAATGTCCCCAGCTTTTCCTTCATCCACCAAGCAGTTCACCTTGTCATAAAAGGAGATAAGATTAGTCAAGCAGGACCTGCCCTTCCTGAACCCATGCTGACTGGGCGCTTCTTTCTCCTGCATATGCTGTGTGCATATGCACTTAAGATAATTTGTTCCACAAACTTCCCTGGCACAGAGGGCAGACTGACAGGTCTGTAGTTACTCGGGTCCTCTTTCCGGCCTTTGTAGATGGGCATCACATTTGCAAGCTTTCAGTCATCCAGGACTTCCCCAGTTAGCCAGGACTGCTGATAAATGATAGATAATGGCTTGACGACACCTTCTGCCAGCTTCCCCAGGACCCTGGGGCGGATCCCATCTGCTTCCATAGACTTGTGTATATTTAAGTCCCTAACCATCTCTTCATGGATTATAAGGGCTTCACTGTGCTTTCCATTCCTGTCTTCATGCTCAGAGGGCTGGATACTCAAAGTGTTACTGGTTTTCCTACTAAAGACTGAGGCAAAGAAAGCATTAAGTACCTCAGCCTTTTCCTCATCCATAGTCACTATGTTTCCCCTCACATCTACTAAAGGGTGGAGAGGCACTTTATATGTTATTTTCACTTACGTAATTAGATCTAAAAACGTGCAGCCATGAGCTCCCTAAAACCATAGGACGCAGCATAAAGGCATCTTACAAGACTATTTACTCACATGAACTTCACTCTTTCAAGACATTTTTCAGTTGTCAATTTTTGCTTTTTTTATTGCAGTTTGAAGTAATCAAGATTACTCATTTTCAATTTTCCACAAAAAAAAATAATTTTGTACCTTGAAAACTTGGGATTTAAGCCATTTACACAAGATTTTTCTTCCCATGTGGATTTATTTACATTAGAATTGTAGATTTAAGGATGCAGTTTGCACACAATTCTTCCAATTTATTTGTAAGAGAACTGTAAAGGAGACAATAGGAAAGAGTATAACATGAATGATGTAATTTGATTTTCAGCTGTTACAGTTTAAGGGTTAACAGCCTGAAA
>NW_010192813.1:816-1130 GCF_000695765.1 Mesitornis unicolor | reverse complement strand
GGAAATGGGGTAAATCAGTGGTATCTGTAGCCTGGTGTCAGGGACGAGGAGATTGTGTTCCAGTTTAACTGGTCGCTGTTGTTGTCTTTTGTGGTGTGAAGGATCAAAGTCCTGCAGAACTGGGTCTTATGTTGGTGTTGGCGCTGACACCAGTGCTGGAGAGCTGGTGCTGCGTGAGTGGGATGGAGCAGGGAAATGTGCAGTGATAGTTCAAAGGACATGATGGGCCTCCTGCACGGGGCTTCTCTTGATCTGTTCTGTTTTCTTGACTCCAGGAGCAACAAAACTGTGTTCCTGAAAGTGAGCAGGAGCGG
>NW_010192813.1:0-231 GCF_000695765.1 Mesitornis unicolor | reverse complement strand
TGGATGCTCCTTCTCTGTAGACATTCAAAACCCACCTGGACGCCTTCCTGTACAACCGCATCTAGGCGTTCCTGCGCCGGCAGGGGGATTGGACTAGATGATCTTTTGAGGTCCCTTCCAATCCCTAACATTCTGTGATTCTGTGATTCTGTGTGATTTTAATACCAGCATTGCCAGAGTACAAAAAAAGAGGAACTTGTCCCAAAAAGACGACTTCAGTCCCGAACACGG
>NW_010192812.1:1568-22691 GCF_000695765.1 Mesitornis unicolor | reverse complement strand
AATCCCTAACATTCTGTGATTCTGTGAAGAGCTCTAGTTATACAAATTACCAAGCAGCCAGTTGTGGCTTCCTGTGCTTGCCCCTTTTTTTGCTTCTCCTTTTCAGCTGCCCAGCATGGAACATATATGCAAACACAGTTTCAATGAATTAAACGAAACTGTATGCACTGTTGAATTAGCAAGCTAATTTGCCCAAGTAGTAACCAACAAGCAAGTAATGAGCCCCATTTCTGCAACTCTTTACTTCTTGGTTAGTATTTGAATTACTTCTGAGGCCCTACCTAAAAATAAGAGTTCTGAAATAAAAACTAAAACTGTAAACTTCGTAGAAGTGGAATATAATAAAAAAGAATAGTCAAAAAGCTTCTGTTTTGCAATCATATGGTATAAGATACCAATACCTTTAAACATTTGTTAAACTAAAAATTATGCAAAATTGACCGGTATGTAGAATGTCATATGACAGCAATAATGTTTGTGGTCATTACTGAAATTCAAGAAGACACTCATTTACTCTATGATAACTATTTAAGAGTAATTAATAGCAGCTACAGTTTTCAGAATGCAAATACTTGAGTAACGTGGTCTTCCAAAAATTCATTTCACAACCGATGCACTTGGCTGAGATTACTGTACAGTGCATTGCACTATCCCTGCACTTCATAAGTTGTGTTGTTCCACAGGAATGTAGGTATTATGAAGACATGGTTGCTGATGTGTCATTCATACTTAAACAGGTACTGCTAGAGAGCTGGCTGTGGGATCTTCTGTTTATCTGAAAATAAAGCCTAAAGTACTTGCTCAGAGGCAGCAGCATCTGGAATGTTGTGTTTTGCCTTTGTGCTACACAGCTCCTGAACCAAACTGAAAAAGCAGAATATTTTGTGTCTTAAATCCAGTCCTCAGAGGACCAAAGGACTGATCCTTCCATGTCAAGGGGCTAAGCAGCAAAATTTTACGTATAGTTTGCTGGAGAGAGTAAATTGGTGGCCATGCCAGGAGATACTGGAAAGGAAGAGCGATTCCTTCCAGTTAATTTTCTCTTTACATTAAGATGATGGGTGTGGAGAGGAGGAGGGAGGAAATGCTTTTACCTATTCTGGATGCATCATGTTTCCCCTTCTTTTGGAGGAAGAAAAACAATAAAAAAAGGGAATTCTTCAGTGTATGAAGTGCAGTCTATCATATACAAATGATGATGCACAGTTTAAAAGCATTAGAGCATATGAGAATGTGAACACTTCTTTGATAAACAGATTTGAATACTGAAGATTTTTCTCTCTGCATTCGAAAGAAAGGAGTACAGAAACCAGAGGTATAGGCTGGTGGTACATGCTCAAGGAGGGAGGGGTGGGTGCGTAGAGAAAAAGAAGGTATTCACTCCTCCTATAAGTAAGAAAACATTATCAGCTTGTACTCAGGATGCCATTTACCTAGAGATTTATCTCTGCTGGAGCAGGATAGGCAATTATGGTACAGTTTTGTAACAGATGAAGTACAGGGCTACAAAAAAAAAAAGGTTTTTTAGCAATGTTAAATGAGTAAAGCAACTGTCATGGTTGACTTTGTAGTAAAAATAATGTTTTTGTTTAAAACCACCATTACAGTTGGATAGCGTATGGTCTGTATGGAACAAAATAGAAGAAAGGACTACAAGCATGGATAAGACTCTGAACCTGCTCACCAGTAATACATGTTTGAACATATAACGCACCACCTACCAGGACTTCGCAGACTGAGATGCTTCAGATATCTTAAAGTGTTCCTAAGAGGGAAGCCCTAAAACTCACCTTGAAAATCCTCTCTTTCTGCAAATGAAGAAAATAACTCATTGGGATCTGTTTCGCCTAACTGAGAATCTGTCCATATTTTCCAAATTCTAATGCAAATGAAAGTGTAAAGTGAAAAACTCCATCATACTTATAAGAGTAATAATTTGTCATTTGGATACAAAGTAGAACAGCTAGAAAGAAGTCATTGTCAGTGCAAGAAGTGGTAAATGCAATACAAAAACACAGTAAGAGCATAATGAGAAAAATACAATTGTCTGAGCACAGACTCCCCCTCACTCTCTTCCGGTGTTCTGTTTTCTAATTCTAAAGAGTTTGTGCTAACATAACTGAAAAAATGGGAAGAAACAGTTTCAAATCACTATCATGAGATAATTTACTGTGTATAACTCATTAGTAAGTGATAGTACGGCATTAAGGAACAGACAGTTACGAAAACCAAAGTACAATACTGTTAGCTCATGAGTTAATGAACTTCAGTTTACTGTACGTAGCCTCTAAATGACAAAAAAAAAAGTTGTTGATGTCTGTTGCATACTGCCTAACCCAAAGATTAGAATGATTTATTGCTTAAGCATTTATGATATATAGGGTAAAGGAGTTATCTGGGTATTCAATTTAGGTTATATATGCTGGAATCCTGTATAGTAAATCATTAGAATTCCTACAAACTCTAGATAATTTTCTAATACAAACAGTATCAAGTCCAACATACAATCTTTCCAGGAGACTGCAGATTAAACACAGAGCCAGAAACTGGTTGCCTAGGGACCAGTAAGTATGGCCTGTTTATATTATGGATGAATAGAGGACATTTCCAAGCAACACCCACTCACTCATTCTCATATATCACATACACAGTACATCAAAAGGGCTAACTTGTCCAATGATCTTGGCATAATGAGCTAAAGTTAGTAGTAGGCTAGTTGTACTACACCCAAGAGACACAAGTGTTTATTTGCTATGTGAGCCTGGGAACTCAGGTCATCTTCCTAGTCTTAAAATGACAAATAGCATTACAATTATGGATATCTTCTAAAGTGAAGAGTGGCCCACATGCTCAACAGACTATTCAACTTCCTTGGAAACTAAATGATAATTTAAAGTCAGCACTGACCATAACTGCCCATCCCTTCAAGGAAAATTAATAGCTGGATCTAATTTATGAAGGACTAAGAAACGTGTAAAAGAGATAAAACATTGTCAGCTATAACAATTAAAGTTAAGCTTTGACAATCAGTAAATGCAGGCATCCTGTGTCTCTCAGAATTACATTTAACCTGATTATCTTCAGCAACTTACTTTTCATCTTTCTTTTTCCATATAAGACTACACTAGTATCTATTGCTAAAGTATGTCACACTATGCAAATAAGATGTAGTTAGAAAAGCACATTATGCTCAAATTTACAGCAATTTTCTGTATCAGTGACAACTTAATGATAGCTCTGAAACAAATAAAATAGCTATGTGAATAATTTACAAACTGCATGCAGAACAAGTAACTTCTGTGACTTGTAAACCTAGTGCTTCTTTCTATCTAGGTTTTCCAGTTGTCCTCCAACCTCTAGCTAGATTCATTCCCACTGCTTGGAATTGTTATGTAACATATGAACTAAGAAAATATATTTAGTTTAATAAAATTCATGGAAATATTTTTCTGAAGTTTACTTCAGATAACTGGAGAAAATTAAGAACTGAAGCATTATTGAATTATTTACAACAAGGCATAGCCATAAATTAAACATATTTGCTTTATAAAGACCATTGCTAATTATTTACAGTCACATTCAAAAGCGATGTATTTTCATCATATCCTTACCCTATCCCTTGAGAAGAAAATATAAAAACCTGAATAGTCAAAATATGCTTTTCCTTAGTTCCTCTCTCCTTAAGAAAATGTTGCAGAAAAGAGAAGCATGTGAAAAGTTTGAGAAGGAAGTAGCTCAGAGACTGGGCTTACATAAAAACTTAAACTATTTAATTGGTTTATACATTAAAACAGCTAAATAAGCATGTAATTAAAGTCATACAGACATTCCATTTCTGCAGAATATCCATTAAAAACCAAGTCTGGATGACTTATTCTAGAACTGTTACAAGGCCACTGATGAACTTTTACCCTATTCACACTTCACCACAACTTGCCTACTGTACATCGTGCTGTTTCAGCTGTACACATTGAAAGGATCAACATTACATAAGAGAAGCTCTTTGCTGGGGTAATGTCAAGGAGAGCTTTTCTGTTCAAAACTGAAAATAAAGTTTGAATCGTGAACAACTGGTCGATGAAAAACCTCACTTTCCCCATTAACCCACCATTTGCTAGTTCTACAACATAATGTTCACTAGGGCATGCAGCTATAAGACGAGGGGTAAAGGTTTTAAACTAGAAAAGGGTAAATTTAGGTTGGATATTAGGAAAAAGTTCTTCAATATGAGGGTGATAGATCACTGGAACAGGTTGCCCAGAGAGGTGGTGGACGCCCCATCCCTGGAGATATTCAAGGTGAGGCTTGTTGGGGCCCTGAGCAATCTGTCTAGTAACATTGACCCTGCTTACTGCAGAGGGGTTGAAATAAGATCCCTTCCAACCCAATACATTCTATGATTCTATAATCTGTTTTTCACTCTTAAGACTATTTTGGTACCAGCTGCTACTCATCAGTAGAAAAAGAAAACAAATCTGCAAATTGAAGACCTCAGGAGATTAGACTGACCATCCTCAGAACTCTTGGGTTGGCCAAAAAGTAATTCTGTTTTTTTCTAGGTAAAGGAAAGGCGATTTTTTTCACAGGAAACAAAAACTGTATTAAACAATTTAGTGTTCATTTGGTTCAATTACCTTTTGCCATCTTTCAGACAACTTCATGATTCTGCACTTCAAGTTCTTACCTTTTTCGGCAAAAAACAGATCCAAGAATGATTTGATAACCTCATCAGCAGTGAGGGTTTTAGTGTTCAAGGCGTTTTGTAAAGAATGAAATAAATGGTAGTCTGACAGTGCCAGGTCTGGTGAATATAGTGGATGTGGTAACACATCCCATCCAAGCTGCAACAGTTTTTGATGAGTGATCAAACTTGTCTGTGGTCTAGCATTATCATGTAGAAATACACCACTTTCAGGATTCACCAGTTCTGGAGACTTCTGTTTGATGGCATCCTTTAATTTATCCAGTTGACGACAGTACACATCAAAATTAACTGTTTCTTTCCTTAGAAGCAAATCAAAGTACACAATACCTTTGAAATCCCACCAGCATAACCTTCCTCTGGTGAATATCTGCTTTTGACTTGCTTTGTGCTGGTTCATCATGCTTGCAACATGATATTTTCATTTGTCATTGCTGTAGGTCATCCATTTATAATTGCCTGTTATCAAATGTTTCAAAAATGGATCATTTTCTTTGTGTTTCAAGAGAGAATTGCAGATGTTAATGTGCTTAGTATTTCTTGGAGTTTGTGTGATACCAAAATATCAAGCTTCCTAATGCATCCAAGTTGTTTTAATTGGTTTTCAATGCTTGATTTTAATTATGTTAAGATTTTAAGCGATTTCTCATGTTGTTAAACGCTGATTGTATTTGACCAATGCCTTTATTTTGTCGTTATCAACTTCGATTTGCCTTCCTGAGCATGGTGCATCTTTAACATCAAAATCTCCAATCCAAAATCTAGCAAACCCATTCTGACAGTGCTGTAGTTTTAAGACATCATCACACAACTTTTTATGAGCTTGCACAGAGTTTTTTCCTTTTTGGAAGTTATACAGCAAAATATGATGAAAATGTTCCTCTTGATTTTCCATTTTGAAATCAACATCAAATAAATAATTGTTGACAAACTCGTGCACTTTTTTCTAAAAGAAGCTTTAACTGTCAGCTGTCAAGTTACATAATTAATTTGTGGTTTAAAATGAAGTTAGTTACATTTCAAGACATGTATGTCTATCTATTAAAAAAAAAAACAAACAAAAAAACCACAATTACTTTTTGGCCAATTCAATATTTTGCCCAATATAGATTTAGGCTATGTATTTCTAACAGGGCTTTTAGTGGCATAGTAGTACTCTACCAAAAAAGGAATGTTATGAGAACTAACACAGAGCCCCAAGGCAAGGGAGAGATTCAATTCACCATAAAATCTTCATTGACAAGAACCTTGAGAGGCCATCACAGAGTGGTTAGAATACTTTAAATAAAAAGAAGTAAAACGTTGCTCAGATCACACTTAAGACTGGGAAGGAGACGGTACTAAAATCCTTGTTGTGTTGAAATTTTTAGCATATTTTTGGATTGATTTCCCTTGCTGCCTGATCCAGCAGCTGCTGATAAATTCTAGTTCAATTGAGAAAATCCTTTCTTGCATCTGAGAGATACATGAAGTCAAACAAACTAACTTATTTTCTCAGGTAACGTTTAAAGTATTTATATATACTGCATTATTGTAAGCTGAGCTTTTATGGAACACTTTTATAGTAAGGCTAATTACCATACCCTAAATTGCACAGGTCATTAAAACCATGAAGATAAATACTATATTTGAAACCACAGTTGAAGTACTGCTTACACAACAATCTAAACCAACAAATTATTAGGCAAGTGTATTATTCACTCCTGAGACTGACTGTGAATGTATTTTTTATTCACACTCTGGGATGCCAAACAGTCCCTGCAAGGTACTATTTTAAAGGAAGTCTGAAAACAACTGCTGTTGAGAGAAGAGTCATATAAAGCTGCAGGGACACAGCACAGGCACATTCAAATGTTTTGAAGTGGCCAAACTTTATGTACACAAAAAGGCTAAACATTTCTTGTTTCTGGGTCACAGACGATCAAGACCTTTGACCTTCAAAGCTATAGATCTCTCACGCAGGCAAATTACTTACACTGCAATACTTCATAAACAACAGAAGCCCTAAGTGTCCCACCAGGCATTACAAATAGGGTGGGGCTACTATTAGATAGATTTGATTTCAATGAAAATGAGCCTCCCTGGGAAGTCTGCTTAAGCCTTTAAAATAATGCCTGAGCAATAGCATGACAATTTAGTTTTAGAATTGTAGGTAACGATACTGTTTTGTTGTTTCAGGAACATGAGTCACCACAAACTTTCAATTCAGATTTTTTTTTTAAATTAGAAACATTAAAGAGTAGGTGAAAAGGAAAACACCTCCCCATCTCTAATTTGGTAGAGTGATTTTTTTCTAGCTGAATTCAATATTTCACTACCTATCCCTTATATGGTCAAAATACTTAAGATCTGATGTGGAAACAGAAGAAAAATGAAAACTATAATAGGAGCTTATCTATGTATGTCCAATTCATATTGCCACCAAGTTCTGAAAACTCCTTATTTTTATGTATTCAGTAGCCTAAAATGAGGTAACTTATATCTTAAGAGGAAACAAGAAGCCCACACTTTCATCAGAAGAAAGGAGTAGTCACTATAATTATATCACTTTGCTCCAGCTAATAACACTTATATATAACTGTTATATATCAATAGATGATAAAGTGAGAAATGGGATGGTTCCTATTAGAACTATTCTCTCTCATCTTTTAAAATACATTATATCTCATTTATTTCTCCTTCAGTTCAATGTCTTTAAGAACCATCCATAAACCACCAATAGTTAATAGAAACATCAATATCCAGTCCTCTATATTCAGAGTGATAAACAGAAAGGAGTCACAGGACAACTGCCTATGTTTCAGTAATACTTCACTCAACTTAGACAAAAAGGGCTGGTGTAAAAATCTTCCTTTCTATCTGCTGTTTTAAAGCTTAGTATGTGGTTTAGCCTGTTAGAAAATTCATTAACAAAAAATTAACAGTAAACAAATGTTAAAGTATGCTCCAGCAGTATTAAAGACATCAATGTATGTAAAGTCATGGCAATTTACTCCAGATGCAAAAGTCACAAGATTAGTCCTTCCCCTCAGGATAGTAATAAGTCACCAAATTCAGCCTGTACTTTGAACTGTTTTTCTACAACTGGAATTGCTCCTGAAACAGTGACTAAAGGTTTACTGGGTCAAGAACAAGGAGCAGAATTTAAAGAAATCCAGTGAATGGAGAACTCATTTGGGAGATGGGAGACCAACAATACATCTTTTCTTCAATGTTTAGGCAACAGTAACCATGCTTCCTCCTTGGGTAGGTAATACAAAGTTAGACACTAATTAGTGTCTAAGGAGGAAGCATGACTCAATTTTATATGACTTTTTATATGACTTTATTTTATAGCACTCATTTTTACTCAAAGTTTACAACAGATATTTTGAAAAGACTATCCTAAGTATCTTAACATCATAATACCATTAACAAGATATTTAGGAAACATGCATTAAAGGCTGAGTTTTTCGTGTTCTTAATTTGACAGTAAATGCTTTTCTCCCCTCTATGTCAGATGCTGAGAGTTGTTTATTTTAAAAACTTTGGCCATTTGTAAAAGAAAAAAAAGAAAAGCTCATCCAATAGACAGAGGTAATGGAATTCTAAGAATAGAGTGGTGAATTCTAGCAATCATTTATGTTAGTCTTTCAAAATCATCACAGAAATAATCACAAAATTACATTATGTAATTTTTACAGTTAACTTTAATGTAGCATTTGTGTCTTGAGTGCCTGGTATTCATTTCCTGTTCCACTATCCAGTTCAGCTTTTAAAATGTTCTGTAATTTTTTTTAACTTATCTTTCCTTAATGGAAATCCACATAATTTGTGGCTTAATATTCATTATATATATACCTAACTAAAAGAGGAAGGGCTTTGTCCAAGTTTTCAATGATATTTACAAAACTGTTTGAAAGTAGTACAGCATTTAGTCTCAGGATTTTAGGTAACAAAACTTCCCCCTCTTATTTCAGATAAAACCTTTTTATCTTTAAGATTTTCTGGTGACTACCTTCAAAACCTGAGCAGTATATGTGAGTGTAGCCTTGTCTGTAGGTAAGGAAATTCATAGCTTTTTGTTTGATATCAAAGTTTTTAATTCAAAAGATGAGTACTTTTGAAACAGTATAAGATATTAATTTGTAAAAACACATGATAACTACATCATTTTGGAGTCTACTAAGTCGGATAACACACTAGGCTTGAGCAATATTTTGAGTATTAAAAAGCTCTTAACTTTTTTGAACTCTAAGTTAACTTTGTGACATTCAAAACAAAATGAGTTCTCACACTATTAGATTTCTTAGTGTTAAATAATACCTGGCTTTAGACTATGTCTTTTCATTGTATGCACATTACATTAAGGTCAATATCATTATATGAGAAATGAATTTTAAATAGATATAACAAAATTAGATCACAGAATCATAGAATGGTTCAAGTTGGAAGGGAACTTAAAGATCATCTAGTCCAACCTCTCTGCCTTGGGCAGGGACACCTCCCACTAGACCAGGTTGCCCAAAGCCCTGTCCAACCTGGTCTTGAACACTTCCAGGGAGGGGACATCCAAAACTTCACTGGGCAATCTGTTCAGTGTCTCACCACCCTCACAGTAAAGAATTTCTTCCTAATATCTAGTCTAAATCTACCCTTTTCCAGTTTAAAACCATTCCCCTTCATTCTATTGCTGCAAATGTAGATGCTACAATAAGAGGTAACCCAGTCCAAAGAGTATATATTTGGCTAAATGTAGGTTCTGTAAAGTGCTATTTAGCATATCTCATTATTAAACTTTAGTGTCTAAAGTGTCCTTGGATCCTATTTTGCATCAAAAAAATGTAATTTTAAAAACTGTGTTAATAAAATATCATTGAAAGATTATTCCAATAGAAATATGGTATTTCTGAGCAAGAAATATTTCTAAGAGTGTGTACTTCCTAACACCCAAAACTGAGCTCTCTTTCACTTTTTCTTTTCACTAACCTGTAAGGAAAAATTGAGTAAGTTGAAACTGTTAAATAAACATTAGGGATAATAAAAGGAAGACATGATAGCCAAAGATGAAAAGAATAGTCTCTTTTCTTTGCTGTCAGAAATAAGACAAGAAGTAATGGGCCTGCATGGTGGAAAGGAAAATTCAGACTAGATATTTTCTGAGAACAACTCAAGTCCATAACAAATTGCTTGGAAAAGCTGTGAATTCTTCAGCACTGGAGGTTTTAAAGAGCATTACAGAACAAATTTCAGTTAACAATGCTACAGGTGTAGTTGATGCTGTCTGAGTGCTAAGGACTGTATTTGTTGACCTCAACCTTCTTGTAATTATATTGCCTAAAATAACTATAACCAGGAATTTTTTTCCTAAATAAAAGAAATAAGGTTTAACTAATAATGAATGAAGGCTTAAAGTTTAGATTTTTAAAATAATTTCTTCTTAAAATTCTTAGTTGCTAAAGTAGCCCATAGCAATGCTAAAAAAGTAAGTTTAATCATTCCTAAACTGGTTTAATCCACTCAAAAAATGCTTAAACTTTTTAAGTGATTCCAAACTCTTTTAAGAGATGCCCTTTTTTAAAATGCATTTCCTAACCCATTTTTTCAGTTGCCTAATTTACTAGCCACGTTATATTCTACAACTCTTATCCAAGTTGTCTGAATTTCTCTTTCTGTCTTTTGCCTCTCTATGAAATGCTGAAGGGAGATGTGTGCTTACTTAAGAAACTTTAATCTTAAGTTTTTTTCCCTGATGAACGGACTGTCTTTTCTTCACTGACTACCTTACAATTGCAGAACACACAAAAATTGGGAAGAGAACTGTGTTTAAACAAAGTGAAGTTCGACAAGGAACTACTGGAGAGAGTCTAGCATAGAGCCACTAAGATGATGAGGTGACTGGAGCATCTACCATATGAGAAAAGGCTGAGAGAGCTGGGTCTGTTTAGCCTGGAGAAGAGGAGGCTGAGGAGGGGGATCTCATTAATGCCCATAAATATGGGACCAGACTCTTCTCGGTTGTGCCCAGCATCCGGACAAGAGGCAATGGTCACAAGCTAGTACACAGGAGGTTCACCCTAAATATAAGGGAAAACTTCTTTACTGTGAGTGCAACAGAGCTCTGGAACAGGCTTCCCAGAGAGGTTGTGGAGTCTCCTTTTCTGAATACATTCAAAAGCCACCTATGTGATCTTCTCTGTGATCCTGCTCTAGCAGAAGGGCTAGATTAGGTGATCTTCAGAGGTCCCTTCCAACCTCTACCAACCTGTGATTTTGTGAACGACTTTTCACATTGATGTCCTACTGCAATGATCATAAAAATTTAGTACAGTGACAGTTTTTCTGTCCATCTGGATCTGCTAACAGCTTACAGCACACACAGTGCTTTGGTCTGAGAACAGGATAGACATCATGGTCTTTTGAGGGCTAGGCAATTTATTTCTAGATGGTAAAAAGGCATTGTTTCATTTACCTATTACAATGCTAAATACAAAACCACAAACCCCTACAGTCTAGCAAACCTTACACTTTTCTTGCAAGTAAGAATTTTGATAGCTCAAAAATCCATACAATTAAACATTATTATTACCTCAGTTACTGACTAAAAATTACCTAGAATTTGATATTTTAATAAGTGACTTAAACACTGGTATGCTCTACATGATGTATGAGTACATTATGATATGGTAAAGACTGCACACACGAATACCAACAGAGTATCACATAAATAGAATTTGACTCAGGTCTTTTGATTCTAGATTAATATCTTCTGAGTATTTTTAAATAAATAAAATTAGCACCTGACAGGACAACACACAAGGGAACAATTAAAGAGGCAAGAATATTATCTTCAGAGGCATTCTTTTATCCAATTCAGGACTAGTGTATTCCAAAATTTTAACTGAAGCAGGTAACCCTCTTTCACTAAAAAGTACTCAAGTGATCAGTTAAGGATTACTTGTTTCCCTTTTTAGCTCCCACACATTCATCTAACTGTATTGCTCTATCTGCAGCATTTGCAGAGGTTTTAGTACAAGAGTTAATGTTAACTCTTACTAAAGAAAACCTGGGCTCTTTTTAGCACATCGGATTTGTTTAATGTGGCGATAACATTTTAAGATTCAGAAACAAGATTTCCCTTTATTGTATTTAACACCAAGTCCCTCTATACTGAAAATGCACATACACTTGGACTACCTGTTTTGGTATCATTCCTGAAAAGTGCAGTGAATTATCTTGTGTAAATCAATGATAGTGGATGATATTGAAAAAGGGATTAAAGAAATCTTGGGAAACATTGTATTACTTATCACTTACTAAATGTGCTGCTAATTGTGTGCTGATAAGAACCAGAGTGGTCTAAAGAACCGGCTAAACCCGACCCCCCGGATTGAGTAAGAACCAGAGAACAACTGAGTCTGCGCACAAGCAAGGGTTACTAGCGGTCACGAAAAAGGCTCTCCACCACAACCACCAGAAGGTACTGCGCAAGCGCAGTTAGGAGGAGTTTATGGAAATGACTTCCTGGAACTAATCTTAATACGAAGTGGGGATAGGTCATGCATATGTATAGGCGTATTGGGAAATCTTATGTGTATGTAACATTTTACCGCATATAACCTCGGCGAGCAGCGGCACTCGGCGCACAAGGTTTTAAGAAAGATCTGCCTTGCTGCCCACTGGTGAATAAACATACCTACTTTACAATCTTACGAATTGTGGGGTCTGCTTTGTATCCGCGCATCAATATCAGACATTTTAACTACTCGATTCTTTTAATTTATTTTACAAATATATGATAAATTAAGAATCTAGACAGAAAATCCCATTATATAATGCTTTAGAACAGCTCTTCCTAGATGTTACAGTCCCCTTCCTATTTAATCTCTTTTGTGGTTAGTGGTTTTGGCCAAAATTTTGACTCCACATAAACATCACAGACTCTTAGGCTGTATAGAATATAATAATAATAATAGCACTAAACCTGACAGGATAAGAGATTACCTATTGCTTTTTTTGTGATCTCTCTTCCACTGAACTTTTTCAGAAATCAATAATTATCTATCAGAAATTTGGTTGGAAAGAAGAAAGTTCAATATATATTCACATCTCAAAACAGCAAAAACAAACAAAAACAAACAAAAACCCCAAAACAACCACAGCCGTCTTTGATAATTAGCTGCTAACCAGACAGATCTGCAGATGGGGATGGCAGTCAAAAATACACTTTCTGTGTATCCTTTCCTTTTTACACCTAAACTTCAGTTGCTCACTATGAAGGAGAGAGAAATAAAATTACAGATTACAGACTGGTACATTTGACACATTTAAAGTTGTCTTTTCATTGTATACTTCGTATTAGTTTGTCCAAATACTCTGAGTAGAGAACAATTCAGAGTTACTTAGACATTCAGGCCCCAGATGTTTAAAAGGAGTAGAAAATGTGCTAACTATTTTTACATTGTTATCAACACTACAATCTCAAAGAAGAAAAACACCTTTCTAATGATGATATTTTCACTCTGAGAAGGAAAAAAGGACACTTTTCACAGGAAGCTCAAATTTCATTTAATTTTTTCTCTTCAGTTACTTCATTAGTTTTCCTCCAATTACTGATTGTCAAGTGAAGTATAGTTCCTTTCATTTGCCCCCCCGACTTTTGTCACTTTAAAAAAAACCAAGACAACAAAAACTCCCCAAAAGCCCCAAACCCACAAAATAAAACTAATTGAGGCACTCAAATTACATTAGAAAACATCTGCTACATCTATTAAAAAAATCTTTTAAAGGAAACTATATCAAAGTACTGTGATTGCCTGCATTTTGACCCAATCACCGAATCCCAAAGGATTAACATGACTTTTCACAGTTCCAGAAGTTACTGTGGATTTCATTCTATCTAGATCCTAATTCCAGAAACACATTCACCTATTAAAGAGCTATCAGCAAGATGGGGGGGAAAAATGCTTTGAAAGTCTCTAGATGGCACACATTTTAAACTATTTTCCACTTGTAAAATCATATTTCTCTAAAAAGAACCACTGTTAGTAAATTATATAATGTTGGACATCAGAAAATAGGAGGACTCACTCACTGAGGTGAAGTGGTTTCAGTAACAGCTGTCTAGCTAAAAATATAATTACAGAGAGCAAGTTAATAAGCTTGATCGATTTCAGTGGTTTAGGAAGAGAAAATGTAGGACAAACTAAAATGGTGTGTTTGTCTTAACATCAACAGAGCTATACTGATTTTGCTTGCAAATTGTCAGTATATAATTAACAATACATTTACTTCTGTTGATCTAGTTTCACATTACAGAAACATTACTCCTTCAGGAATACTTAACTATATTTCTTATTCACATAAGCATATTTCTTATTTATGATCTTAACATTACTTTTTCCTCTGTTTTTCTATTTCACATGGTTCCCCTATTCCTCCAGGTAAAGACCATCTAAAGATGCTAAGAAGCAAAGATGAGAAAACAAATATTCATTGAACTACCATACATCATATGACTTATACCTACTGAAATAAGAACTTTTCCTATGAGTATAATGAAATCAAGTCCTAAAAGCGCATGTATGTGTAAGGATGTGGTTCTTCAACAACCTGCGAACCAATTCCTATTAAGATTTTTCTTAAAGTCCTTTCCTACTCATTACCAGAGAAATTTTTCATCAGAAGAAATACGACCAACATTAGTTTATCACATTAAACAATATTACCTTAATGATTAAAATTTAGGTGTTTTAGAGCACTCTAAAACAAATTAAGTACAATTTGATGTTCATGCAATGACTACATCAAGTTTCTTTTAGGAGAAAAAAAAAAAAGTTGGCCAAATTCCCCCTCCCCAAGTTAAATCCATATTTTCTGGCAGCAATTTAATTGAAAAGTAACAGAGATGTAAGCCATTTCTATTGCCATAGTTTCCTCCTACAGAGAGTGTTGACTCTGTTCATGTTAACTGTCATCTATCTTTTTCTAGAATACTGAAATATTAAACTATTTTAAAAATAATAAATCTATAAACTCAATTTCTCTGCAACTACTGTAAAGAAATAAAAGAGTATCAATACTAACAGACATTTAAAGTGAAACAGCTATTAAAATTCACAAGTACCTGTTTGTCTCACTTGTACTTACTCCCTAGAACTTTTACATTAGGTAGTCAGAACTTTACAGTAGCAAAAAAAGGAAATATAGTTTAGCTAAACACACTGAGAGAAGACTCTGCTGAACTAGGCCCTTTCTCAGGAAGTATAAATCCACCTATGTGACGAGTTTGTCAGAGGTAAAACAACAACAGTTTTTATATAGAGAAGTAAGTAATTCTTTAATCTAGCCCTAGATGGATATTATTCAATCCTTACATAAATATGGACTGTAAAAAAACAAGAAGAACCCACAACATACCTATCCAGGCTTCTGTAGAAGAAACTGTTGCATTAGTCAAGCTACTAACCAAGGGATATGAAAGCCAATTGGAAAACTCAGAAAAACAATGACTGGAGAAGCATACTGAGATCAGCACAGCTAGGCAGCAGTACTTCATCAGCACACAGGATTTAAGACTAAGTGTCAACACCTGAATCTTTCTCTCTCTGCTGGTCAGTGTAAAGGTGATTGACTGGAACAGGATTTCAGATTAAGGACAGCTGGTTCTTAGAGTACTACTGGAATGGAATGGAATGGAATGGAATGGATTGGATTGGATTGGATTGGATTGGATTGGATTGGATTGGATTGGATTGGATTGGATTACCAGAGCTACTATTTTTTTTTATTAATCTAGAGACATATAAGGGCTTGTTACATTGTTTGATGATACTGTGAAATTTCCTAACTTCTGTGCAAAAATAGTGAGAGAAAAGAGGATTAAGGTATTACTCTTTAACTATTGTTATTCTATACCTTTTAAAATTGATTTTGTCACAATAGTGATGCTCACTAGTTTATTTTGTTTATTTAAGGCACATGAAGAATGTCACAGTTCTCTACTCACTAGACAACTGTGGAAAGAAAATTAGGTAGAATATTTACATATGCAGGAGGGTAGCCATTTTTACTGGAGCCATTGCACAAACTGGGACAGGAATCAAAGATGACCGTTCTTTATTTACTGAGGCCACACAGAATTCAGACTGCACTGAGATTAAATACCTTATATGGATGTTTATGTGGTTTCTTTGTGTCCCTTATTTCTCAAATTGCAGAAAAGGCTTTGCAAGGCAGATACCAAATACTTATGTTATTTATAACTTCCCCTGAAACTGAACAAAGTATGCTCTTCTCTTTGCTGAGGTGAACTATTTCTTAATTGCCAATTTTGTTTTTAATAGCATTTTTTGTTTTCAAAGCATTGCACTTAGTTGCAAGAAAAACACCAAACAACCCAATTTGTGTAATGTAGTAAAAGTGCTCCTCATGCTGTGTTAGAACCTCTGTAAATTTAATTTCATGTTGATGGCAATTACATCTCCCAGTGAGCCACAAGCATTATTGCACTGGGTTTTGCTTCAAAAGATATTTAAGCACATATATAACTTTATCAGTTTTCTAGTTTTATTTGCTTTGCTAGGCATGTTCTTGATCTTAGAATTGCACTCATACCTAGGAACTTTTCTGGACTGGATTCAACAATGACACTTCAGTATTTCCAGCTCACAGCTATATGCTTTCACATGCTTGACTGTCAGATTTCAAGCTCAAATAAAAGTAACGTACTTTACAGTGTTTCTTTACTGCATTATTCTTCATGTTCAGAGACTTGTCATATTAGCAAAAAGTGGAAGCTTTTTGTGAATGATTAGTATATTTTAAAGACAGAAGAAATCACTTGGTCATCTAGTTAGATGAGCTACAGAACTATATTTCATCAGTATTGCAATAAAGCCCAGTAGTTCTTATTTAAAGGAAGTCTATCTTTCAGATGGCATTGAGATTTAATTTGAAAACATCAGAACATAAAGAATGCACATTTATCTTTTTTTTTCCTTCCAATTATTAACCAACTGTTATTGTGGTACTGTAATATCTTTCATTTGTGATAGGACCTCAGTGATACCTCTTTTTTATTAAGTCAGTCTTTCTTAAACTATTAACTTTGTATTATTATGTACAGTATGCTGACAGTCGCTTGTACCAATAGCTTTCCTCACTTTCAATTTTTGCAATGGAGCTGAAAATCATACTTGATCTGGAAAAGTTTTTTAGTAAGTAGATTGATAGGTGTCTAGGATTGGATATTACTGCATTTTCCTTAATTGCATGAGAGTGGGTATAAAATCACCAGGTACCTCCAGACTGTTCAGTTTGTAAATGATCCTGTTGCAGTTAAAAAGAAAAAAACAAAACAAACAAACAAACAAACAAAAAGCCCAACACCAAGCAAAGAGAAGAAGCATAATTTCAAGCATAATTTCATGTAAGAATTTTCTAGTTCCTTTTTGAGAAACGTGAGTTTTATGTAAATTTCAGTTAGGCGAAAAGTGACTTTTGAAAATTTTTCTCCTTTTTATGTTATCACCATGGGGTTTTTTTTCCATTATATGACAGTAAATGTACCAATATTCTTTGAGATTTGTGGAAAAGACATCAAATATCTTGTTATAAAATCTCCGAACTATAGTTTCAGCTACTTCTTTGGGCACCTAAGAAATCAATTTCTCTATCAAAGCTTACTGTTCAAATAAGTTTTTACATTTATTCCTTGTTTGTTTGAGCAAGCATGTTAGCAATAGCATAGACCTTACGGTGATTTACCTTCTGTACTAGCAATCCTAGGAAAAGAAGTATCTCAGTTGTACAGGACCGATATTCATCTCCTCCCATTTTCTCAGCATTAGCCCAGGTATCATAGCTCTTTCTAAAGCTATTCAGAGTCTCCCTTGTTAAACGTTACTGTTTTATGCAAAATGAAAAATATATGGTATTTTTATGCCTGTGAAGCATATTACATGCTGAATGCAACCCAAAAGACAATGTGAGGAAAGAGTACCTGCAAAGGGGTGTTGAATGTACATAAACACATGCACTTTTTTTTCTCATAGCACCTGCCCAAATCCTGTTGCTGAAACATCAAGTGGTGAAAAACATTTGACAACATAACTCTCCAGTAAATCTTGCTTCTTCATTCTTAAGTAGTAGAAAAAGTTGTCTTTTCTTCTACAAATGCTACTGGACATATACAAGAGAAATGTTTTTCATGCTTCTTTAAACTGACTAGCAAGTGTATCTGTCCTTTATGTTCTTCTATCCAATCTATAATTTAAAGGGCAATAAAATTATTCAGTGTCTGCCATAGGTCGAAAGCAGCTGTCCTAAGGTCATAGATTCCTTCATGTTTCTTCACAACCTCATTATAAACGTTTTCTGTCTCCTATCCGAGCAGCAAGTGCAACTTCTAAGGAAGCCATGAAACGGATGTGGTTTTAATGTAAAAATGGGTATATCTGACCACTTTCCCTGCTCCTTCCCACAACATAATAGAATTACTATTTTATAAGGATATTTGGTAGTAAAATTTTCTAGAGAAAACCATAAATTCTTATCTGTTTTCGTCGTGTTCTTGTAATAGTTGTTTGAAAATATGATGACTGACTTACTTTTATGTGGAATAATGTTCAAGAGCTTTCTATACATAGCTTTTGTTGCAGCAGGAGTCTATCAGATATCTTGGAGAAATGACTTGCAAGGACAGACTGCAAAAACCTGTTATTGTTTATGCTGAAGAGGAGGAAAGCAATGGTAGGCATGGAAAGAGTATTGAGATATGTAAAAGAGGAAAGGATTAATATATACTCCATATGTACAGAAAAACACCAAAAAACTAGAGATTTGCCTTTGTCATTAGAAGATTCCAATGGCAGGTTATAATTAAGCACAGAAATAGGTTGGAATATAGACATATACGATATATCTGTCACTGGGGATATTTAAGGCCAGACAAGCATCTGTCAGGAATTACGTGGGTTTAGCTGACCCTGTTTGTGGACAGGAGTTAAGTCTAGTCAGCTTTTAAGGTCTGTTGATTCCATGTTTGTTAACAGTTTTCAGTAAGTTGGATAAACACCTTAGATTCTTCAGCTTAGTCAGATACTACAAAAGATAAAGGTGATTTCTGAATATCCTCTATATTCCTTAAAAGTTTCAGCTTTTTACTCTTTCTTTTTTCCATTCATTCTTCTTTAAGATTGGTTTCCTCCTGTACCACCTGTTGTTTGCATTATATATGATCTGAAGTACCTAATCTTTCAGGGAAAGAAGAAAGATGGGCAGAAAGTTATTAATTTCTACTCAGTGAATGCCAGCTATCAACCACAAACTATTAAAATAGTATGTTCATAGCATTGTATTATTTTGTGTACTATGAATTAGACAGTTGTACTCTTTGCTGACCCTCTTTGGAGGTGAGCTTAGCCTCCACAGGACAAAAACTTAACCTTAGGTTGACCTAACCACACAACTGAGGGATCATCTGCAAGCATTTCTGAAGCAATGGCTATAGGAAGATCGTTGTTCATTCAGTGAAAAATATTTGCCAAGAGAAATTTTTGTTGTTTCAATATGCCAACCACAATAAATGGCTTTTCTTATTACCAACATATTAGAGAATATGTATAGTTTTCCTGCTGGAATAAGGGTGGAAAACAAGACCTGACTGATCTGTTGCTCAGAGTATCTCTCTGACATTCAAATTAAAATCAATAAAATCAAACAGCATATAGTCAGTCACAGTACAGGATAATGACTAGGAACAGGAGGAAACATGCCTCCAGCATCTTATTCTCTCCCTTGCTTGCTCTGTTCACTCCCTCCCTTGAGACATGTTGGTGCACTGGTTTGGAAAGTCATGCTGTAAACTGGATCACAGAAAAAGTTCTGATTTACAAGAACAAAAAAGACTGTTAAAAAGGAAGTTAACTAGAGAAATGAAAAAATTACTGCGTTTTCCTACAGTGAACAGATACTTCTTTAAAAAGGGCAGCTTAGAGAGCTGCAATGGTAATGCCACTGCATTCTTCTCCAAGATTCAGACAGGGCATGTAACAGGCACTATTCAGTATTTATGTCAGCAAATATTTAGAGTCATATAGTACAGAGATGTCTGTGTAAACTATGGATTATTTTCTCAGGCAGAAACTAGGTAGAAGCATAATTCAACTTTTGCTGTTGGATGATTTATTAAGCTAGAAAAATCAATGTCAGAGAAGACAATAGGAATCAAACTTGTTGAGTTACAGTTCTCTTCAATCTTGTTCTCTGGGTAGCTTTACAGGGATGAAGAGCCTCAGAAGAGAGTATTGCAATACACAAGAGAAAACATAGATTTATGACTTTTCTTCTTTGGCTGTTTTACAGTTCTCGGTACTGTTGCAGATTTATTTTAGGTCTTCCATGGTACAGTGACGTTTCTTCATGATGGCATGACTAACTGGAGCTCGACCCTGCTTTCTTTTGGGACTGCATGGTTCAGAAGGTCATGGATGTTTTGTGCTTGGCTAAATCTTAAATTGCTAACGTCAGTGAGGATGAAGGGAATAACTGCAGCTGGTATGCCTTCCTTGTATATGTTTTCAGACAGGCTCCCTCCATACATTCCTTAAATGCTTTCAAAATCGGTTCCCATTAAACAAACCAGCATGTGCTTAGGGATTTCAGTAGCTGGCTAAAAGTAATTTTCTTCCAATCAAGTTAGTTTTAAAAGGGTATGTGTTTCCTCTATTATAAACATGCTGTTATACTTAGGAAGACAAAGCTGTAGTTTCCCTCTCCCTGCTGCTCCCTCCCCTTCTTGAGTATACCCCCTGCTCTGGAATGCAAGACTTTTTATTCATGTCTTCTTTCATTCCACAGTTTTCAGAGTCATGCCATATTGGTGGGAACAGTGAAATCAGGCAGCATATCATAACTTTGACTTAACAACCACAGCTCAAAGAATACAAAGATACAGAGTGCAGAACTGTGTGTCTTGGAACCAGGGAGTGTTAGAAAATAAAGCCTTTTTCCCCTTGTGCTACATTAAGCTTACATTGTAAACCAAGAAAGAAGTATGAGATAATGAGTAGAATAATTAATAGCTAAATGAATAGAATAAAAGTATTGCATACTACCTAAACAGTTAAATTTGATCTTGATGCAAATATAATTATTGTAATGTCATAATTTTTTTCTCTTCTTCAACAAAAATTTACATGGACATGCTGCAAAATTGCCATTTCTAAAAGTACCTAAGTGAAAACATTGAAAAGACAATTTAGGAACTAGAATGACTTTGAGTTATTTAAGCCACAGAGTTTGAAGAAAAACCCTGGAAGATTGAACTTTTTTTTTTTCCTGATCATGACCTGATTTTTATTCTTCACAGGCTTGTGATTGGGTTGAGAACCATGGCACTCCCTGAACACATATCTAATTTCGACTGAGGTGTATACCAT
>NW_010192812.1:0-1537 GCF_000695765.1 Mesitornis unicolor | reverse complement strand
CAGCAGGAAGATGTAAACACTTCCACAGAGAGTAAGAGAGAGAGTGTTGAAGAGCATATGAAGCAACACTGTTTATGTTCCAGATCACAGTAACTTAAATATTCTTCTTTTCACATTGAGTAGCACTAATGATACTTCTTACTGATATTAGTGTGTTGCACTGCCAACAGCTGGAGGCCAATGAATTATCTGAGAGTTCAAGAACAAGCATTTAGGAAACAAGCTTTATTGCCCATTAAATGGCTGTTAAGGAGCATCAGAAGATTTTTCACATATGTGTGTATTGCTTGAGGTTACATTTCAGTTTAAAAAGAAACTTCTTATTTCAGATAGAATATATATATTATACTTTTAATTGAAAAACTTATAGCTCATTCTGATTGGATATACAGTCAGGGAAAGATTTTCATACCTATTCCGGTTTTATCATCTTAATGTACATTTTTTGCAAGACGAAATTTTAAAATTTTTCTTTATGGCTTTGAGGCTGGTAATTTTGAATTTAACAGATTGTTTTTATTTTGTTTAAAACAAAAAATTACCTAAGCAAAAATCAGTGGCAAAACCTCAGTTACAAAACATGCATTGACAATTACAACTATAATTCATACTTCTACAGGCATAATTTAGGAAAAAAAATCTGCTCTTTTGTTTCATATACTCCTAACAGAATGCCTCCCTGAAGTGTTGAAATTGGTGTAGTTATGAAATAATCCCACTTACCTGCTCTTTCAACCACACAGTTTCAATTGGTGAAGGATTCTTTACATCCTGTTCTAAACCATTTTGCTGCTATTAAGTTTAAGAGCCACTGGGGCCCTCTGGGGATAAAAGTAGTTATTCAAGTGCAAGGTCATTAGGAGAACTTGGAATTTTCAAGTTGGGTGTTGGGCCTCTTGTTAGGAAAGGTATCTTTAAGAACCTGTTTCAAGAGCCATGACATCTTATGTGCAGCAGCCCAACAAAAAATTTGGCTGTGCTGTTACTGAATGAACATGTTCCAGACATGAAAGCAATATATGAGAGTACAGGGAAAGCAAAATTTTTAAAATTTATAGTCATAAAGTACAGGTTCATTAATTCATCTAAGAACACTGTAATAGGTCATGATTCCCTTCTTACCAAATTTGGTTTGGTACGGAAGTGGTAATTATCTCCATTCTTAATGACAGGGGCAGAAAATATTTTACTTCCCTGAATAGTTGCTAGCAGATGGTAACATCTCCTTTAGCTCTCAAAAGAAACTGAGACTAGAAGAAAAGCATTCATGAACCGTCCATAGTTATCAGGCTATCTTAACCCTCACCCAGACAGTTACTAGTTTAAGGAATACCCTCATCTTCCTCTTACTAACCATCTTTCTCTTTCCAAACTATTTTTTTCCTCTCTGCAAACTACACAAAGGTCTTTACCTAACACTTCTCTAAGGAATACAGCAAAAGAAGCGGCTAACACAACTTTGTCCTTGCTAGTAGATAAAAAATGGTGAAAGAAAAACATTACTATATAGAATCACAGAATCACAGAACATTAGGGA